>NC_071499.1:18484848-18787878 GCF_028408465.1 Anastrepha ludens
GATCTGTGGCATTACATCAAAAGGACTTTGCTTCGTCGACTAGTTGTCGTTGTCGTTGATGTTTGACGTTTGCATTCCTGGAATTGAATTATTACGATAATATCAAAACATGACTTGGTGCCTGCTTGATGATTGTGCAAGGCGTGCCGGTAAATAGGCAAGCATAAATTACGTATTTATGTGTCAGAAATAAATTAAGTTTTGATTGCAATTATAACCATGAAATGAGGTTTAATCTTCTTATACAAATTGCGCAATATGATTGACACGACTCGAGGTAGTGGGCGTGCGTTGGTCGATAATATGGCCAAACTCAGTGTACCATTTACCGAAGTGAGATTTGGTTGGAACAATTTTTATTGGAATCTCAAGTTTAGTATAGAAACCCGATTTGAAATTCGATAGAGTCTTGAGCAAAAGGGGGAGTTTGTTATCACTTAGGCAACAATAGTCGAGGAAAGGCTAGGAATCCCACAGGGGGGATCATCTCGCCATTACTATGCAACCTAATTTTAAATTAATTGCTTGTTACCATGAGCAAGAAAAGGATCAAAATAGCTGCTTATGCGGACGATGTCGTCATCCCGAAGACAGAGAAGTTTCTCTCGACTATCAGCGTTAAGGGAACTCTCTAAGCGGGCGACCTCAAACGGTCTGATGGTTAACCCAGCTAAAACCGAACTTGTTCTGTTTACTAGAAGATTTACGATACCGATTTTTCAGTTGCCGTCTATTGATGGAGTAAGACTAATCCTATCAAATGAAGCCCAGCATCTTGGCGGCCGCCGTAACCGAATGGGTTGGTGCGTGACTACCATTCGGAATTCACAGAGAGAAAGTAGGTTCGAATCTCGGTGAATTACAAAATTAAGAAAAAAGATTTTCTAATAGCGGTCGCCCCTCGGCAGTCAATGGCAAACCTCCGAGTCTATTTCTGCCATGAAAAAGCTCCTCATAAAAATACCTACCGTTTGGAGTCGGCTTAGAGCTGTAGGTCCCTCGATTTGTGGAACAACATCATGACGCACACCACAAATAGGAGGAGGAACTCGGCCCAGAAAGGGTGTATGCGTCAATTATATGTATATATATAACAAATGTATTGATGCTCCATCCGAAACAAAATGTGTTTTAAAACTAACGATTTATGCAAGGTTTTTATAACGCCTTGGCCAAGTAAAATCAAGTTGTAGGCTGTCCGGCTATGGGGATTGAAATACCTTTTGGGGTGGAATACAAGTCTCCGCGTCCTATTATGAGAGGCTTGTCCGATCAAGAGCGAAAAATTAAAAAGTATTTTCAAACAGACAAAGAATGGAATGCACAAAGGTCAAAATCAAGATTTCCATCTCTCAAAGTCATTCTTTTATTTAGTCAAAATTTTTTCAAAAATAAATTGGATGTTTAATTTTGTGTCCCCTTGTATTATGATGGCCCATAACAAAAAAACTTGCTCCTAATGCTATCCGTTAAGGGGCGCTAAAAATGGCCTAAAGGAAGAACTGTTATACATTTTTTATTAGTAGGTACTTAAACTTTATAAAAAATTTATTTTAATTTTTCTTTACAAAAATTATTATATAAAAAATCACGTGACCCAAAGTACAATGAAAAAAAATAATTTTTCGTTGAAATGTTGATGGATCTGTAAAAAGTAAAAAAATTCTTGTAAAATAAAGTTGTAGTTATAGTCTGCCAATCCATGCATACACAGATGGCTCAAAGCTCGAGGACAGGGTGGACGGAGGCAATAATAAAAGCCGCGACACTGATACAGTGTGATGCGATATCCGGAAATGATATCTACATTTTCACTGATAGCCAAGCGGCGATAAAATTCGTCACAAAACAGTCGACAACATCCAAGGTAGCCATGAAATGCCGCACATCTCTTAACGAGATGGCTGAGTCATTTCACGTAAAGGTAACATGGGTTCCTGCCCATCGCGACATTGAGGGTAACTGTAGAGACGATGAACTAGCAAGACTCGGCACTAAATTGTCTGACGAGCACATAGATAATGACATAGGGATACCCTTACAAACATGTAAGCTATACATTCTTGAAGAAATTGTGAAGAAAGCAAACGAAAGATGGCGAAATGAAGCAACCTGCAAAATCGCCCGTCAACTGTGGCCGACTCTAAATGCTAAACGCACAGAATCTCTGCTAAGCCAAAATAAACACAGTCTTAGCACATTGATCTCAGTCATAACGGGGCACTGCCTAATAGGTAGACACGCCCAAAGAGTGAGCACTTCTGTAGAAGTTGTCTAGATGAGGACGAGGAAGAGACAATCTCGCACCTACTGTGCCACTGCCCTGCACTATCCAGACGCAGGTTTACTATTCTGGATAGACAATTTTTTAATGAGTTAGAAGACCTCAGTTCTATAGAAATCAGAGATATTTTAAAATTTTAAAAAAACACACACTGGTTTTAGGAGAGAAAGGGACAAGCTCCCCACGCGGCATCAGAATGGGCTATGAGCCTGAGTGTGTTCCACAGGACAACCATTTCAACCTAACCTAACCTAACATATAGTCTGGCAAAGCGGATTTTCGAATTTCAAGAATTTTTAATTTACGGCATATTAAAAAAAGTATGCGTTTTGCGTAATAAATGTCACCACTTTGGAATATAAAAAAAAGACCGCATCAAAAATATTAAAAACTGTATGAGTTATCATGCGGACCGTGCCAGAAAAAGTAGTTTTGAGAAAAACGAATTTAAAGTTTGAGGTACAGGAGCGCGGGGACCGCTCTCTACCTACTTAATGGGCTCTAGAAGCTATAATATTGGGAATTTTCGCATGAAAAATTTACAGCATATTCTTAAGATACTAAACTTGCACACTATACACTAAAAATCGATTTTTTGAAAATTCTGGACGTTACATACCCCTTAAATTTGTTCTATGACCAAAAAATTAGATGGCTATATTTATTTATTTTTTTTTTAATATTATCCAACGCCCAATTACCATTACATTTTCATTTGCATAATGCGCTTTTTCGTAAATTTTGTATAAAATGTTTGCCCGTCGACATATCTTAATCTCTTCTTTCAAACGTTCAAAAAATGCTAACCTATGGTTTATTTAGAAAAAAAGAGAGTTAATAAGCGTAACATTTTTTTTTATCATTCAATTTCTTCATTAAGAATTTGAAACGTAGATAATCAGGTTATTTGGTGTTTTGCCGAACAAACTTAATCTATTTTCCAAATGGCGATTTTTCGAACAGTGACGGGCACACACACACATTGCCGTTCGTCCAGATCTTACGCAAATTTTTTTCTTCTGCTTGAGTTTTATAGAAGTGCAGAGACCCCCACAAATATTGTCTGATTAAATCTGCTAGGCGGCCTCGATAGTCTGGCGTAAGTGCACTGGCCTGCCATCCGAGAGGTTGTGGGTTCGAATCCCACGTAAAGCACAGTCCTCGCACTTTTCTAAACTTACCTGGTTTCCTAGTTTCTAAAAAAAAATGTATTCCTCAACCCCAAAAACTTAATACTCCCGCACAAAAACAAAGAAAAATACACAGTTACACATTGCATCAGTGGCGCCTTCTGCCAGAAAAGTGTGAGACACTGATGGCGCTCCAAGCAGTAAAAAGGCGATGTTTCTAAGCAATGACAGGTGGGCATTCCCACTACTTAGGACTGGTGGCGACAGGCTAATCACCTACCCTGTCAGAAAGCAAAACATATTAACGAGACCAATGCAAGACTGAGTCTTACCGAGGCCCTATGCTCCCGAGAGGAGTGAACAAGGAGAAAACAAATGCAATATTTCGAAATGTGAGCATACTCGTACATAAAATGTGGTGAAATTTTTTCATGAAAAACAAAACCGTATACATTTTTTTACGCACCACTGCGCCACCTATTTTAGCTGCCAAAGTTAAAAACTGATAGTTCAGTTTCCAAATCCTAGATGAATCATCCTGCGTGTTATTTTTTTCTTGTATGCTTATTCATAATGTAAATAAATGGTATGGATTTCTTAATTTTCCAAAATTTAAATATTATTTGTTTACAAACAATTATTTTGTGAAAGTAAATATTTAAAATTTTCTTTGCTAATGCTTCACTAAACATATCATTTAGAAACATCAATAAACAAATATAAATACACCTACATATACAAATTCATACACGAATTCCATAAGTAAAAATTATTTCTTTAATTACCCATTTTCTTGTATTTCTTAAAGATTATATCCCTCCAAGTATAATGAAATCAACAAATCCAACAATTAATTTCCAAGCGCACTCAAATACAAACAAATTGAAAACACTTTTATTTGTTTACAAACATTTAAAGCCATAACGACTTCCAATAAAGAAATTATATACAAATTGCTAGCAATAATTGGCAGTTGGCGACAATAGCAGGCATCAGGCAGCAGGCAGCACAAGCAGTAAGCAGACAAAAGCTGCATGTCGCCATTGAATCAGCCATCGCAGTTGAAATTGTAAATAATTGGCACTGGGGCGCAACAACAATTTGTACAATAATAAAGAAACTATTAGCCTCGGCTATAATGGCAGGCAATAAGCCAGCGACTAGTAAATATTGTATATTCATATCCACTTTCATATTGAAATTGCACTTTAGGGACAAATCGGGACAGGCCAAGCGGCATGCAAGGCATAGAGAGAGGATAATTCTCAGCAGAATTGTTATTGTAAGCCAGCTAGTTATGACCTTAAATTGACATACAATTATTATTAAGCACATTTTCAATGCAAATTGCATGTTGAGTGTCGAGTATTTCAACACATTGGCAACACGTTTACGTAGGCAGCAGACGCGCGCAATTTTCTATAACATTTGCCGCTCATCAGGTATGCAAATTATGACCCATTGATGGTGCGAAAATGAGGTATGGCCAAATTGATGATGGGAAACAATATGGAAATGTCATGTAAATGCGATTCAATTAATAAATTTATGCAGAATGCATGTGTGGATGCGTTAATAGCGTGCATGTATGTGTGTGTGTATGTACAAATTGTCACTTGTCAATTGTCACTCATACGCCACGGTGTGCGAAAACAGGTAAGCAAGAAAGTTGATGTGCAGTATATTTAATGCTAAAATATGGAATGAGATTGCGGGTATTGAATTCTGCAAAAAATGTGTGTACTTTTATTCAAGTTTGAAAAAAAAAAAAATCTATTTGTAATGCAGAATTTGCACCAGATGTGCAATAGTCCAGTTAAAGTGTGATTTTCCAGGTAATGTTTGCGATCATTCGACTAGAACTTTTTTAAAATTGCGCATATTTAAATTGACAGATTTAAGTAGTCGACTTTTATATGACGCAGTTCCTGACAGGACATGGTTGTTTTAAAGAATACCTCCACAAGTATGGCCATGATGATGGAGCTATATGCTCATTTTGTGAAAATGCGGATAATTTCTTATTTTTTTCATATTTTCTTTCACTGCCAAATACATAGTAAAGAACGAGAGTTTTTGGAGAACCAAATATCAGAACTAATAAAACCGGACAATGTTGTTCCACACATGGCACAATCTAAAGAAGTATGGGATTGTATCAAAAAACTGTCAGCGTTCGTACTCAATGATTTGAGACAAATGAAGAGAAGGCGAAAAAGCGAAACCATAGCACTAAATAGCTAAAATTCCATAGTAGTAGATGTAGAAACTTTTCCTGTAGAAGTAGATTTAGTAACTTACGGTTGTGCTGTAGGACCACATTCTAGATAAATTTATTTGGATACAGGTAAACTGACGATACCAGACATAGAAACTTACCTTTCTGTGGTATGGACAGAGACGGGGTGGGTGGGGGAGTACTGTTATGACAGGGGTGGCTCTCTCATCAGTGGGTGGTAACAAGCAGATGCTACTTTCGACGGATTGCATCAGGACAATAACGGACGTTGAGTTTAGTGCTCAAACCGCCTCCCGACGGATACTTAACGGTTGTACCGGGGAATCGGTACTTTGACGGTAGGAGGTTTAGTTCGGGTCCCACACTGACGGGATTCGGCTTTCGATGCTTCCTCCTCGTAAAAAAAAAAAAAGATGTAAGTAGTCCACACAGCTCTGCTTCTACAGTAAAACCTCTCCTAACGAACACCTCTAGTAGACGGACCAAGTTTTAAGTATAAATTTAGGAACAAATTACACTCTCTACCCCTTGCTTAAACAGTGGAGGGGTAAAGATGGAAGCATATACCGATGACTTGGTCCTAATGGTTTCAGGACCCTTCCCATCAATAATGGCTGAAATTTTGGAAGGTGCATTGGCTACACTCAGTAGTTGTGCCGTCAGTTGCGGTCTCAGAGTGAACTCTGACAAAACGGAGTTGATGCTAGGAAATTCAAGCTTCCGCCTTTTAAGCTTCCAAGACTAAACAACCAGTGTCTTACACTCTCATCGGAAGTCAAGTATCTTGGTGTAATACTTGACCCAAAGCTCCACTGGAAGCTACACATAGAAAATCGAGCTAAGAAGGCCAGTACAGCCTTCTAAGCCCTTAAACCTATGTTCGGCAAAAAATGGGGTCTCAAACCAATTGTCGTATTGTGGATGTACAACTTAGCGCTGCTTTTGTGGGCAACTCTTTCGAAAGGCTACTACACCCCTAAACTAGAAAGAGTGCAGAGAATTGCATGTGTGGGCATCGCTGGTGCTTTTAGAACATCTCCCACTGCTGCCCTCAACGTCATTCTGCACTTACTTCCTGTGGATCTGCAGGTTAAATCCATTGCTGCTCAGAGCGCTATTAGATTGAAGGAGCTTGACCTCTGGAAACAATTTCCTGTAGGACATAGTAGCATCTTGAAGCAGATCTCCCTTCTCTTCTCTGTTCTTCGCACTGACCTCTACATCCACAAACTGGGTTTTGAGGGTTGTTCTAGGGCTATCTTTCCGAAAAGGCAAGACTGGAAGGAGGGGAGAGTCGGATCCCCGATGGAATCTGGAGTGGGAGTGGGGGGTCTCTCTAAATCAGCCAGCATTTCGGTCTCCTTTAAACTGTCGGAAACGGAGCCACTCAAACAACTCGATCGAGCAGGAACCATCTCCCTTATCTGGGTTCCTGGACACAGGAATATATAGAAGGAAATGAAATTGCCGACGAGCTTGCCAGGAAGGGGTCGACAGAACCGGTTTTAGCTGCCCTCTTCTCAGACATCGGTATCCCCTCGGCCGTCGTTAAAGGGAAACTACACAACTTGTTTCTAAGAAAAGCGCAAGACAGATGGAGGTCTGTCTCATCGTGTGCCATTTCAAAAGCACTATGGCCTCAATACGATATAAACAGAACGCTTAAGGTGATGGGAATCCTCCGCCATTCAATTTCCAAACTCATTGCGGTGATCACTGGCCACTGGGTGATCGGCACTCACACGGAGAAGCTTGGAATTCCGTACAACCCCCATTGCAGAAGCTGTGGAGATCCTGCAGAGAAAGAGACTGTTGAGCACTTTCTCTGCAAATGTCCGGCTCTGGCGGCTAGACACTTAAGATTCCTTAGCATGCCCTTTGGGGATGACTAGAAGAAATTATCCAGCCTAGATCCCTTTTCCCTCCTCCACTATATCAACAGCACTGGATGGCTGTATACGGGTTTCTCTTCCACATTATGGCATCAAAACGGCACGTAAGTGCTACTTGAAGTGTGGCTGGGGTAGGTAGGTAGGTAGGTAAGATGGCAAGAGTACCCCAGGTACGCTACAAGTAGCACTTACGTGTCGTTTTGATACCATAAAGTTGACCACTACCTGTGAAAGGATTAAGGGAGGAGATACAACCGTCTACAGCCATCCAGTGCTGTTGATGTAGCGGAGGAGAGAAAAAGGATATAGGCTGGAGAATTTCATCAAGTCATCCCCAAAAGGGACGCCGAGGAATCTCAAGCGCCTAGCCGCCAAAGCCGGACATTTGCAGAGAAAGTGTTCCACAGTCTCTTTCTCTGTAGGATCCCCACAGCTTCTGCAATGAGGGTTGTACGGAATTCCAAGCTTCTCCGTGTGAGTGCCGATCACCCAGTGGCCAGTGATCACCGCAATGAGTTTGGAAATTGAATGGCGGGGGGTTCCCATCACCTTAAGCGTTCTGTTTATATCGTATTGAGGCCATAGTGCTTTTGAAATGGCACACGATGAGACAGACCTCCATCTGTCTTGCGCTTTTCTTAGAAACAAGTTGTGTAGTTTCCCTTTAACGACGGCCGAGGGGATACCGATGTCTGAGAAGAGGGCAGCTGGATCCGGTTCTGCCGCCCCCTTCCTGGCAAGCTCATCGGCAATTTCATTTCCCTCTATATTCCTGTGCCCAGGATCCCAGATGAGGGAAATGTTTCCTGCACGTTCTAGGCGTTTAAGTTCCTCCTTACAGGAGTTCACGAGAAGAGAACTGCAATACGGCGACGACAGTGCCTTGGCTGGGGTACTCTTGCCATCTAACCCCCCCTACCTACCCTACAGTTATTTTTCATAAAATAAACACAAAAACCTCTATTGAGCGGACGTGAAGCCCATTTCAAAGAACATTTAGATTTCTTTTCATAACAAATCAAACAAATACCTCTGTTGAGCGAAAAAGGGGACTCCCCGGATAAAGTGTGATGTTTTGATGTGTGCTGGAACATTTAGTAAACCGAACTATTAACACTGTGCTATTAACACTTACGAGGAAAACAATTTCTCAGTCCCGGCATTAGCCAGTAGGTAAATTTTACTAATCATTGAGTTTTAAGAAAATTATAGCTATCCTTATATCCTGAACTTTGATTTTTTATTGTCCTAAAACTTCTTGAAAGTATTTTGGAAGCATTGGTCCTACCTATTTTATAAGATCCAAAAAAAAAACACATCCATACTACTGTGGGCAAAAAGTAAGGTGAATTTGGTTGTAAAATGAAAAATCTTTATTTATTCTTGTCCTGATAGTCTGAAAGCATTGTTTCACACACATCAACGCGACGACTTTTTTGCAAGAAACTGAGAGTTTTCGGTACCAAACGAGATTTGACTTTTCGTAGGCCCAAATGGTCTTTCAAAATGGTTTTCACAGATCCTTCTGATATTCCGATCATATCAGTAAGGTCTTTAACAGTCAACCGACGATTTTTGAGCCCTAACTCCATCACTTTATTGACGTGTTGGTCATCTGATGACGTCGATGGACGTCCGGAGCGCTCCAAGTCATCAACACGTTCTCGACCCTCTTTGAAGTCTTTGTACCACTTATAAACATTTTTCTGCGTCATGGTCGAATCACCAAATGCCTTCTGCATGCTAAACGTTTCCGCAGCCGAAATTTCATTCCGCAAACAAAATTTGATTGCACTTCTCTGCTCAATCAAATCAGACAATGTAAAAATCGAAAAATGCACTCTTGGTCGTTTGGTAAACACAAGCGTAAATATATTACTGATAATGACATTTACATGAAAGTTGGCCCAGATGTTATTAACAGTGCTGCCAACTCCCGAAAAAAATAACTAGAGCGAAATTTTAATTCCGCGAAGTTTGACAATTCAATTACTTACTTACTTTTTGTCCACAGTAGTACATTTTTTTAATTTTCTACATGGGTTTGAATGCTATTCCGGTCTACTATATAATAATTTTTGGAGTGTATTTTATCAGATTGTGCCCGATCGTGGTAAGAAATCAAAACACTGTGCATTGTGTTGAGCCAATGGCAGCTGTAATAAATCAATTGTGATTGTCTAAACAGGCGACATAAATCGACATATAGGACTATGAATAAGTTCGTGCGGTTTTTTTTCGAAATTTGAAACTTTATTGACGTAAAATGGTTACAAATTTAATATTCAAAATATTGTCCATCGCTTACTACTACTTTTTCCCATCTTTCTGGCAATTCACGGATTCCCTTTGTGAAAAATTCGGTCGGTTTTGCCGCAATCCACGAATCGATCCATTTTTTGACTTCATCGTAATTACGGAAGTGCTGGTCAGCCAGGCCATGTTGCATCGATCGGAAGAGATAGTAATCGGATGGCGCAAGGTCTGGACTATACGGCGGGTGGGGTAGGACATCCCATTTGAGCGTTTCTAAGTATGTTTTGACCACTTGTGCAACATGTGGCCGAGCATTGTCATGTTGCAAAATAACTTTGTCGTGTCTATCGGCGTATTGCGGCCGTTTTTCTCGCAGTGCTCGGCTCAAACGCATCAATTGTCGTCGGTAGACATCCCCCGTAATCGTTTCATTCGGTTTCAGTAGCTCATAATACACAACACCCAGCTGGTCCCACCAGATACACAGCATAACCTTCAGGCCATGAATATTCTGCGCCGACGTCGATGTTGAAGCATGGCCAGGGTATCCATACGTTGCCCGACGTTTTGGATTGTCGTAATGGACCCACTTTTCATCGCCAGTCACAATTCGATGCAAAAAACCCTTTCTTTTGTGCCGTTGAAGCAGTTGTTCGCATGCCATAAAACGGCGTTCAACGTCTCTTGGCTTCAATTCATACGGCACCCAATGGCCTACCTTTCGGATCATTCCCATGTCTTTTAAACGTTTGGAAATGGTTGATTGATCAACTCCCAAAGTTTTTGCAACCTCTTCTTGCGTTTGAGCCGGATCTTGATCGAGCAATTCCTCCAATTCGGTATCCATGAACTTTGGCGGCGCACCCTCGCGTTCTTCGTCTTCCAAGCCAAAATCACCACTTTTAAAGCGTGCAAACCACTTCTGGCACGTTCGCTCAGATAGAGCATGCTCACCATAAACTTCCACCAAGATACGATGACTTTCGGCTGCTTTTTTCTTCATATTAAAATAATGAAGAAGAATTCCCCGCAAAAACACATTATTTGGCACGAAATTCGACATTTTCAAGTGTGGTAAAAATATTGTTGTTTACGCTTCAAATAAAAAACTTATACTGACGTTTGTGCCTTACGACAGTAGCTCTCCAATGAATGTTTGGAAATGTGGATCGATGGAATAATAATCAAGTTACGCCATCTGTTGTAAAACCGAAACGAACTTATTCATAGTCCATTAATATTGAAATATTTTTCACGGACATGGAAATATGGTTTGCCTAAATTACGTGGGCAATAATTTTTGAATAAGGATATGTGAATTGTGAAGTTTTGCAAACATCTGCATATAAAGCGGCACAAATATACACCTCCTGCAACATAAATCTTCTAACCAGAAATCTCATTTGCATTTACATAGAATTTCCGGGGAAAATAACTGTTTCGACAAAACCACAAATCGAAAAGTGCTAGGCTGTTAAATGATTTACCGCATGCATGCGAATGTACGCGCAAACCACAACAACAGCGACAAGCTACAAAAAACCACTAAAAAACAAGTAAAAAATAAAATATTAAAGTTACAGCAGCAACGCAATGTAATGCCTCGTCAATGGGCCAGTTAAGCTTAGGAATTTTTCAATATGCAAAGCGCGTCAGTGGATGATTCTGCTCCGCGTATTAAATTGCAACTGACTTAACTTTTAGCCACAACAGCTGAAAATCAAATGTGGCAGAGGTAAAGAAAAAATGGGAAAAGCGAAGACCGAAATGCGAAAAACGTTACCTTCAGCCTCGAGCAAGATGTTAGTAGCGACCCAAATACATAAATAGGCAAATGATGCTAATCATATTCAAGAGGCAATAAAGAAAAGGGTTCGGGAGTATACAAAGCATGCGAAAGAGAAAAGAATTTAGAAATTCCGAAAACCACTAAAAAGCCTGTAAAAAAAAGCTTAGAACGTTTGAGAAAAAATGTGAAGGTTGGTGGGCAATAATCGTTGGCAAAGCGAAACAAGAAAAAACAGGCAACAAAGAGATCTGCCGCGAATGTGTTTTAGCGCAAAATTGCTGGCAGTTATGCGCCACTTAAGCTTATTTTCAGGGAATGCAGGTGGGATGAGGATTAAGTTAACTGATTTGATAAGGGTTATGTGTGTCAATTTTACCGTAACGGGGCGAACCACGTGCAGTGTGCGGTTTTCGGAAATAGCATGGCAAAATTAATATTAATTTTTTTTTTTCATTTCATCTGATTTAGTTCTTTTTTATTTTAAGGGGTTAGGGGTAGTCAGAATTTTCAAAACATTTGATTGTTTTTGCATTTTCTTAAACTATAATATCTTAGAAATATTGCGGGAATATTTGAAGTGAATCCGACAAATACTTTTCGAGGTATTCAACAATTATCAAAGGGCGTTCGAGCGCTCCGGAAGTTCTTTTTTTGAAATTTGGCTACAGTCAAGTCGAAACTTCATGTATTAATGCTATGTTTTTATTATTGTATTGTATTTTATTTTATTTAGTTAGTTGACATTTCAAGTTTTATTATAATATTTTTTTTTTATTTCTCCCTAAATATGGTAATTTAATATATTCATTTTGTTTTATTTTTATTATTTTATTTATAACTTTGTTTAAAAATAATATAAATTTTTTTGTTATGTTTTTTTTTTTACTTTTGTTAATTATTTAATTAAATTTCTTTTTTTATTATTATTATTTTTTCTTCATTTTATTTCATTGCACGAAACTTATTCATCGACGTTCTAGTAAATGCTGACAGTTAGGAGTAAGCCTGAATGATTGAACTGATTTGTATACCATCAAATTTTCGAGAAAATAAATTTTTATCATTTCTTAGTTTTTTTCTATAAAAATCAAAAACATGATTTAACTTGACGCAGTGCAATAAAAAGGGTATTAAATGAAAGAACGAAGTCGTGATAATTTCATTAAAGCTCTACATTTAATTGGTCTGAAGAAAAAATTACAAAAAATTAATTCCAAAACTTATCTTTGAATATCCTTGAAGAAAAAGGAAGTATCTCCACCAACAAAAAAATTCGTCTTAATAGCTACATTTTTTTCTCTGTAAGATAAAAATTTTAAATTTGTCCGATTCTAGTAATCGGTGAAAAACAAAACTTGAAGTTAACAATTTTATAAAAAGTCAAGTTAATTTCTTGCGCGTCGTGCATTGAAGTGGTTAAGGGGGAGCCTGGTTTATGAGGTCTTAAAATTGCATCTCTTTGCGATTTTTTTTTTTAAGGAAAAAATTAATTTAGCACTGCAAAGTTGTTTCTATCTTTTAATGAACATTTAAAAAGTATAAAAAATGTTTGTACTGGTTAAAATAAGTTGAAAAAAATGTTTAACATAAAAATTAGTAGAGCGCTGCAACGCTGGAGTTTCCAACTGGCATACAAGATACAGCTCGTAATTATTATCTAAAGCAAAAAGTTCAAATGGATTTCTAATTATCATGATTTTTTATTCTAGATGATATAAAAATCTTGAATTTTTTTTTTTTATCTATTTTGTTGGTTCAAATAGAAGAGAATTTAATACTGAAGGGAACAAGCTATGATTAATTTCAAAAGGTTCATTAGTTTTTTTTCATTCATGTACGCCAATTCAAAGAAATCATAAAAATGAAAAGTCGAGAAAACTACCTAACGCTCGCCTACCTTTGGCTTTGTATCTACGGAAATATTGAGAGTTAGGCTCTGTAACTTTGTGTGAATATTGTGAAATATATTAGGAATCGCTTAAAACGAAAAAAAAACATTGATTTTTTTGACCTTATAAACCAGGCTCCCCCCTTAAGTGAAGAAAAGCACGATTTTATGATTTGAAATACACTTAATTATTCAGTATAGTCTCTCTAAACATGAATTCACGTGTTCCAACGAGATTCCATTTTATTAATTCCATCCCTGCTTATGCTTATAGTATTGTATATTACTTTTTAATAAAAAGTTATAAAAACTTTACGAAAATAATAATTTATATTTTTTTTTATTTTAAAAGCATTACGTTTCACGAATAATTTTCTTGTTAAACATTACTTTTTCAAAAACTTGTACTAAAAAAAAACCATAAATTTGGTTTTTTTTATTATTTTAAAAGTAGTAGTATATTTTTTTTTTAATTTTAACCCTCTATCCAGTAGGACCGTCTACAGACGGCCATCATAAAACCATCCTTGGTTTTATATGGAATTTTATTTTTCGTGTGAGCCGGTACGGCTGCCTTGAAACGGCTACGACGAAACCATTCCAAATCCTTTTTAGGGTGCATTTGTTTCATTTTGATGTTTACCGTCAGTTTAGTAATGGCCGTCGTTGAAATCAGTCGAAAAAATTACAGTTGAAACATTTAATCTCTTCGTTTGTGAAAAAGTGACCAAACATTGCAGAAATTTTCTCAAAAATTCAAAACAAAACATTTATTTAATAACTTGTTTAGCAACTTTGTCTTGCTAATTTTATAAAATGAACACTGTGCCACAGAATCACAATTTTATGAACAACAAATAGTTCCAGATCGATTTTCGGTGTGAGTCATTCGTTTTCAAGACCTCACTGAAACAATTTCCCTTAAAAAAACATGCGTAAAACACAAACAAAACGTGCTATTAATTTCAATCCTTTACTGGAGCTAAGGGACAGTCTCCTCAGATATATGTTCTCGAATGACGCAGTATTTCCAGTTTAAACTAAAATCCCGCAATTTCTCAGCTTTTAAAAAACTCTACTGGTAAACAGTCATCTCTGCTATTTACTCTCTTTTTTTTTAATTTTTGAAAATTTGTATATCCTCCTACTCTATTCCCTCGTTATCATATGACTAACTGCTTTAAGGGATACAATTCATGATGACGACATACGGCCATAGACATCATCAACGATCCACTCTGCGCATCTTGGAGGATGAAGATTAGTAATATTGAAATATTATTATTCAGTGCAATTAGCTCTGCGTCCTGAAATACATATCTATTGTGCCCCCTTTATGAATGCAGAGTATTTTTCTAAGCCCAACTAACTCAATAAAGTATTTTTCCTAATATATTTTATGAGTTTTGTTTTCTGCTCAGATAAAATATGTTTACCTAGATGTTTGTTCCGTAGCCAAGTAGCACTAAAGCGCCCTTTTGATACCATTTTGAGACTTCCGACAGGCAGATATCTACAGCCAGCCAGATCTGTTGACGTAATGGAGAAGGTTTATGGGCCTATGACCTTAACCGTCTGGCTGACAAACCCGGACGATTACAGATAAAGTGCTCAATAGTCTCCTTCTCTGAAAGGTCCCCACAGCTTCTGCAATGGAGATGAAATGGTAAACCAAGGTTTTCTGCATGGGTGCCGATTGTTCAATGAAAAGTTTCGCCTGGCGTAGTCCCATAGTTTCATGTCAGCAATCCTCCCTAGCTCTTCTCTTCTATGCATCTCCTTGATGGTGTGTTGACCCATACCAAGGTGTTCTCCTCTCCCTTTCTTGACTAATTTATCTGCCATTTCATTCTCAATAATTCCTATGTGCCCTGGAACCTATAGAAAGCGTACCTGGTTGCTCTGGTCCAAGATGTTCTATCACGGTCCAATTTTTGCCATACTTGTATAATACATTTTTGGTTCGGATGTATTGAGAGTGCCTAAGCTACATTCTCTTCCGCTCTGCATAGAAGAGTCTCACACCTGGCCAAGATAATTTAATAAAACTTCAAATTATTTGGCTTTTTATTTTTCGCCTTCTAAGGAAACTTTTAACTGAATGAATTATAGAGATAAGTATGTACTATTGAGTATCTCCAAGCATCTTTCAGTCGACCTCAAGGCCCGGGAACGAATGCAGTACGGTAAAGGGATACATCAAGAACGTACTACGGCGAAATTGTCACTTAACCAAACCTAAGAGAATCTTCCAACTTAGCCACTAACAGAAGAGGTCACGCAAGAATATTAGACGAATACCCCTTCCTACATCAAACGACAGACCTTTGTAGCTCAGTGGAGTTGCATTTAAACACATCATTTACCACTACTTTCCCAACGAGAGAAGATTGGGACAATGGGGTAATGGACAATAGAAGCGGAATCAGCATCTATACTGATGGTTCCAAGCTAAATGATCAAGTAGGCGGAGGCCTTCACTCCGAAGGAATGAATGCCAACATCTCATTCCGGTTGATGGATCTGTGCAGCGTATTTCAAGCTGAAATATTATTAATAAAAAGTTATAAAAACTTTACGAAAATAATAATTTATATTTTTTTTTATTTTAAAAGCATTACGTTTCACGAATAATTTTCTTGTTAAACATTACTTTTTCAAAAACTTGTACTAAAAAAAATCATAAATTTGTTTTTTTTATTATTTTAAAAGTAGTAGTATATTTTTTTTTTTAATTTTAACCCTCTATCCAGTAAGACCGTCTACAGACGGCCATCATAAAACCATCCTTGGTTTTATATGGAATTTTATTTTTCGTGTGAGCCGGTACGGCTGCCTTGAAACGGCTACGACGAAACCATTCCAAATCCTTTTTAGGGTGCATTTGTTTCATTTTGATGTTTACTGTCAGTTTAGTAATGGCCGTCGTTGAAATCAGTCGAAAAAATTACAGTTGAAACATTTAATCTCTTCGTTTGTGAAAAAGTGACCAAACATTGCAGAAATTTTCTCAAAAATTCAAAACAAAACATTTTTTTAATAACTTGTTTAGCAACTTTGTCTTGCTAATTTTATAAAATGAACACTGTGCCACAGAATCACAATTTTATGCCTTCAGTGTAGGCGGCATTTAAGACGTGCCGCCTATTGTTTTGTCTACACTGCCAATAATTTTATATTCTTTAGTATTATTTCTACTAAACACCGAATCCTTTTGGTGCATTTTTCTCTCTTCTTTCTTTCTCAAAAAAACAATTACTCTGCGATTTTATGATCCGCCCACCGCGCCACTGAGCAGCTAAACTGTTTGGGAAGGCAATCAAAAGCAAGTGAAACCTTATTATTAGCCCCTTTATATGCCGCCATTTTCTCTAAAAGACTTTTGGTTATTTCGGTGTTGCCGGGTACAGTAATACAGTAATGAATGGTTAAAAGTGCCCTATTCCAATGTGGTTCATAAATATTTAAATCCCTTGGAAAGTTAATGTGAAAAAATACTATTAGAAATATAGAAAAACAAAGGCTTTGTAAAAGCGGAGGCTTCTCAGCAGGCAGTGGCAAATCTGAATGGATATTTCTCTAAAACAAAAAAAAAAAATTTTTAATTTGCGGCTTCAAAATGTAGGCTTATAAATAGGAAATACAGTAGGTATTTACATATTAACGTACTACTCGTATTGTGGATAGTATTTAATATTAAAACAGCACAAAAAATACAAATGTAATAACAACAACCAGTTTATTAGTATTACCTAGAAGATATTGCTATAGATGAGAAACAGCAAAACAAAAGAAAAAGTTGTAGTCCCATAGACAGCTTTTGTGAATAAGCGCATAGTTCTTGTTATTCGAATAATTAGCTCGGCGACACGCCAACAAACCATCACAAAAATACGATTTGTTTAGAGGTTTTGTCTTGTCTGATGTTAAGCGATTTGAGGTACTTGTCTGCCTGCCTTGCCTTGCTGTGCAAACATAATTAGGTCTAATTGAAATTTCTACCCACACCAGGCTTAAGGTATTTGGGACTGCATCACAAAGGTGAAAGGATACACAAATATTTATGTAATATATATAATTTCTTATTGTCTAAAAATATTTTAAGAAAAATGTGTGTGAGTATTGAATCAGAAATGCTTTCGGAGAAAAGGCAAAGAATTCATGTTAAATTCCAGCCAGGCATGCAAAACTAGTAGTAAATTTAATTTAGGGCCGGTTTAAATGTGCGTGCCTTAATAAACTGAAATAGCTTCAAATACATACATACATAAACAATTTTCATTTACTCACTTAAGCTGAGTTGGCTTAAAAATTTTGAATACAAATTAAGCTTAGGTTTGGAATGGAATGGCACAGAATTGGATGTATGACCGCAAGCTCCTCAGAGCTCAGGTAATATTGCCCATTGCACTTAAGGCCTAGGGGGAGGTTGGCTTATTTTGGTTGTATTTATTTTTTTAAGTAAATCTAGAACCTCACTCTACATTGTCCTCATTGAACCAACCTGTGGATTGACATATTACTGATAATGACATTCACATGAAAGTTGGCCCAGATGTTATTAACAGTGCTGCCAACTCATGAAAAAAATAACTAGAGCGAAATTTTAATCCCGCGAAGTTTGACAAATAAATTCACCTTACTTTTTGCCCACAGTAGTATGTAACAAGGCTTGTTATTTTTATATTGGCTACTTCTGCCAAGTTATTCAGGGAACTTTTTCCTAAAATATTAAACCTTCTTCTATCCAGAGCCGAGCACCCGCATAGAAAGTGTTCTATAGTCTCTTCTTCTTCGATGTCGTTACAGCTTCTGCAATAGTCGTTATAGGGCGCTCCCAGTCTGCTGCCATGTTCTTCCTGTTCAGTTTCAACAGTCGGTTTGTGCGGCCTCTGTTCCATTCCGGCCACGTCATCCTACTAGTTGCACAGGTCAGGGATTGCGACCATAGCCTGTTGGCGGCACTGATAGTGTGTTTATCTATAAGCATCTTACAAGTTGCTAAAGGTATAGGTATGTTCGTTTTGTTTAGTTGGATGGGTAATGTGGTACCTAATTTCGCCAGTTCATCTGCTTTGCAGTTGCCTTCTATGTCTCTATGACCCGTCACCCAGAGCAGGTTTATTACAAAGTACTGTGATAGTTCTGTCAAAACGTCGATACATTCTTTTACTGTCTTCGAGTGAATGTTAGGTGATTTTAAAGCTTTCAGGGCCGATTGACTGTCTGTTTATATCTCTTGTTGTGAGGACACTTTTATTTAGGGCTAGCAGGCTTTCTCTGATAGCCAATATTTCAGCTTGAAATACGCTGCACAGATCCAGCAACCGGAATGAGATGTTGGCATTCATTCCTTCGGAGTGAAGGCCTCCGCCTACTTGATCATTTAGCTTGGAACCATCAGTATAGATGCTGATTCCGCTTCTATTGTCCATTACCCCATTGTCCCAATCTTCTCTCGTTGGGAAAGTAGTGGTAAATGATGTGTTTAAATGCAACTCCACTGAGCTACAAAGGTCTGTCGTTTGATGTAGGAAGGGGTATTCGTCTAGTATTCTTGCGTGACCTCTTCTGTTAGTGGCTAAGTTGGAAGATTCTCTTAGGTTTGGTTAAGTGACAATTTCGCCGTAGTACGTTCTTGATGTATCCCTTTACCGTACTGCATTCGTTCCCGGGCCTTGAGGTCGACTGAAAGATGCTTGGAGATACTCAATAGTACATACTTATCTCTATAATTCATTCAGTTAAAAGTTTCCTTAGAAGGCGAAAAATAAAAAGCCAAATAATTTGAAGTTTTATTAAATTATCTTGGCCAGGTGTGAGACTCTTCTATGCAGAGCGGAAGAGAATGTAGCTTAGGCACTCTCAATACATCCGAACCAAAAATGTATTATACAAGTATGGCAAAAATTGGACCGTGATAGAACATCTTGGACCAGAGCAACCAGGTACGCTTTCTATAGGTTCCAGGGCACATAGGAATTATTGAGAATGAAATGGCAGATAAATTAGTCAAGAAAGGGAGAGGAGAACACCTTGGTATGGGTCAACACACCATCAAGGAGATGCATAGAAGAGAAGAGCTAGGGAGGATTGCTGACATGAAACTATGGGACTACGCCAGGCGAAACTTTTCATTGAACAATCGGCACCCATGCAGAAAACCTTGGTTTACCATTTCATCTCCCTTGCAGAAGCTGTGGGGACCTTTCAGAGAAGGAGACTATTGAGCACTTTATCTGTAATCGTCCGGGTTTGTCAGCCAGACGGTTAAGGTCATAGGCCCATAAACCTTCTCCATTACGTCAACAGATCTGGCTGGCTGTAGATATCTGCCTGTCGGAAGTCTCAAAATGGTATCAAAAGGGCGCTTTAGTGCTACTTGGCTACGGAACAAACATCTAGGTAAACATATTTTATCTGAGCAGAAAACAAAACTCATAAAATAGGAAAAATACTTTATTGAGGTAGTTGGGCTTAGAAAAATACTCTGCATTCATAAAGGGGGCACAATAGATATGTATTTCAGGACGCAGAGCTAATTGCACTGAATAATAATATTTCAATATTACTAATCTTCATCCTCCAAGATGCGCAGAGTGGATCGTTGATGATGTCTATGGCCGTATGTCGTCATCATGAATTGTATCCCTTAAAGCAGTTAGTCATATGAGGGCTCGTCGCTCAATTCTACTCTGCCTTAGAAGAAAATCTGGTACCACCCAGTTAGTAAGCCTTCTTCTGCCAGCTCTTTAATCACACGCACAAATTTTCATTGAAATCTCATACTTGCTGGCCCAACATACCTCTGGATATATTGGTGTGGTGGAAACTCAATTCCAATGCATTTCAGTCAATGGTCCGACGTAGCGGAAACTACGTCATTAACAAGGTCTGTCCTGCAGTCGAAAGATAACGAGGGAATAGAGTAGGAGGATATAAAAATTTTCAAAAATTAAAAAAAAAGAGAGTAAATAGCAGAGATGACTGTTTACCAGTAGAGTTTTTTAAAAGCTGAGAAATTGCGGGATTTTAGTTTAAACTGGAAATACTGCGTCATTCGAGAACATATGTCTGAGGAGACTGTCCCTTAGCTCCAGTAAAGGATTGAAATTAATAGCACGTTTTGTTTGTGTTTTACGCATGTTTTTTTAAGGGAAATTATTCCAGTGAGGTCGTGAAAACGAATGACTCACACCGAAAATCGATCTGGAACTATTTGTTGTTCAGCATTCAGAGCGACAGCAGATACTTCGTGAGTTGGGTAGTCAGATAAGATGACATCTGAGTCTTTACTTATGATCACGAGACCGTCAACGAAGACATTAAGTTGTAAAATAGTGCAGGGAGCGGCCAACTAAAGGGAGAATCGCGCAGTAGCTACTGAAGCATACATTTTAATCTTTTCTAATCGACATTCGAGGCATCATTCAACTGGAGTTTGCTCTTACCGGAAATACAGTGATTGGATAGTTCTATGCTGGCGTTCTGAGCCCAGTGTGGACCCGCACTTTCTGCGTATGACCCGAATTCCGGGGAGAGCGGCTACATCTTGCACCACGACAATGCGTTGGAACATTTCTCGTTAATTATGTAAGATTTTTTTACGAATATGGCATTTCGATGTCGGCGCATCTACCCTATTGAGCCCGATGTCCCTTGCAGGAACTTTTTCTAATTTATCAAGATTAAGAAAAACCTGAAAGGAACTCATCTTGGCGGCGGATAGAAGCCCAGAAAAGTACAAACGCAGTGTTTATTGGGTTAACTTTGGAGGTTAGCTAAAAGTACTTCTAATAACGGGAGCAACGTTGGAGTCATTGTGTAGCGATGGAGAAGACGATTGTGAAGGTGTCGAAACTTAATTGCCCAACCTCGTATAAACTTGGTAAGATTATCGGAGCTGCCAAATTTATGGCATATTCAGGCCATCGACTCATTTGAAATGGTCTTTTTGGGTGTTTCTTTAAGGGGTTACATGGGTTTCGTCGGGTAAAAAAAGGCCTATTTTCAATATTTTTTTTCTATGTAAAAAATTATTTATTTAATTCAAACTTTTTTCTGCCTTATAGATACATATTTAAAGAATAATTTCTGAAATTTTCAACAAAAAAAAAATTAAAACTCCTCCATTGTGACGTCATTTCCGGTGACCCCTTTAAGCATAACTCCTGACAAGCTCATCAAAAATGGAAAAACAAGAATAACACAGGCCGACAAAATTTAACCAACATTCAGACCCAGAAACCAGACTATATATTTCCGAAGGTTTATGATGCGCTGAATCCAAATCTGGCCTCAGAATTGCTCTATTCGTTTGAGTTTTCGAGATATCCTAACCTAAAAGTGCAAAAAACCCCATTTTTGCCCATATTTGAGGTTATGTAGCCTTGCAGATGTTTTCTTTCACCAAAATTAAAGGATGGCATCTTTAAATACAATCTTTCTTTTTTCAAATGGCGTTTTGTTTGCTCAAATATCATTTTTTTTCGCAGAGATATCGCATTTTGAAATTTTCATGTTTCGAAATTTTCCTACACCTGAAAATCGATTAAGATAACATAGACATGATATAGTCGCTTACTAATTTTCTTGGGTTTGAGGGTCTGAAATATATGGATTAATAGTATGTAAATTTGGAGTTTGTGGGAAAGCCTGCTTGCGGTTATGTGGGTTAGCCTGCTCGCGGTATGATAGGGGTGGTTTCTAGGGGTTAGGGCTGTGTGTGACTCGGTACCCAAAGGTTAGATAGTGTAGGGATGTGGTGAGTCAGCACACTTATGGTGTGAGACAAAATTTTAAGAAAAATAAGACTCAATTCAAGAAAATTAGTAATCGAATATATCATGTCTATGTTATCTTAATCGATTTTCAGGTGTAGGAAAATTTCGAAACATGAAAATTTCAAAATGCGATATCTCTGCGAAAAAAAATGATATTTGAGCAAACAAAACGCCATTTGAAAAAAGAAGGATTGTATTTAAAGATGCCATCCTTTAATTTTGGTGAAAGAAAACATCTGCAAGGCTACATAACCTCAAATATGGGCAAAAATGGGGGTTTTTGCACTTTTAGGTTAGGATATCTCGAAAACTCAAACTAATAAATTAATTTTAGTTATCAATCCGAATTTTGCATGGACAGAGAAGCAGATATTAGTTTAAATTATTTCGGATACTTTTCCTTGTAGACTAGTGTAATTAATAATCCAAAAAAAATTATAATTTCGGTCAAACTTGCTTGATATTTTGTTTTTTTTTTTTAGATTAAAAACACGGTTCCGAGAAAAACGCGTTTAAAGTTTTGAGTAACAATAAAAGTGGCTTGGAGCGCACACCTTCCAAAGGCTGTATCTCCGAAACTATTATTCGGATCGACTTGAAAATTTCGGATAATATTCTTGAGATATTGTAGAAATTAATAAGCAAAAAAAAAAATCGATTTTTGAACCCACGAAACCCATGTAACCTCTTAAAAGAGTGTAAAACGTAAATGAAAAAGTATTTTTTATTTTTGTTCTGAGTATTTGATTTTTTGATCCATTGTTAAATAATGTTTGTTTGGCTATGGCCAAGGTTCGTTCAAAAAGTTGTAAGGTTTCGAATATGGTCTTCCGAAAAAAAGTATGTTACTCGCGACACAGATATCCAAAAATACAAAGTTTTTTTTTCAGTATAAATGTCGTAAACGTGTGAACTACGATCTCAAAAAAAAAAAAAGGAAAAATATGTGACAAAATGGTGGGCGCTCAACCGTTTTCTTTCTGGCTTTAAAGGTCCGAAAAAATACTAAAAAATACTTTTTCTGAGTTATCGTACTTCGCAAGATAATGACATCAATTCCGCGTCATTTAAATTTTATTTCATCAAAATCGGTTAAGAAGAACCGGCTATATATGTGTCCATTGCTCATGTGAAGACGAGTTTTTGAAGGCTACTTGGTTAACGAACCTTGTATAGCCAAAATTTTTTTTTATTTTTTAATAATGGATCAAAAAATAAAATACTGAAAACAAAAATAAAAAAATGTTTTTTGTTTCCATTTTTACACGCTTTTAAAGAAACACCCAAAAAATACCATTTCAAATGAGGTGGGGGCGCTCAGTTAAAATTTTACCTCTCAAATTATTAAGCAAACTTTTCACCTTGACGAACTAAATTAAATACGTAATGCGGACAAAACTTTCAACATGCAAAGGCGTTGAAGTTGCCTAGCTTCTTTAATCGAATTAAAACTTACACGCATATATGTATAGAAAATAGTTGTTACTTACATACATATCTACCTATATACATATAAATGAAGGCTTATATACATTCATGTATAAATTTATTTATTTAAAGAATTCAAAGCAGGAAAAAGACACATGCAAATACCTCTTTCCAAAGTGGTTGATCAAATTTTAAAATAAGCTTTTGTTTTGCATAAATTTTAAATACGATTTTTTGCATAATTTATTTTAATAAATACTTGAGTATTGTGCAGGAATTTATTTGCAAATTCAGTTCAATGATTTTCATGAAATGAATAATAACCAGAGTAAGCGCCACTCTTCTCCTTTCTTCCTGATGTTCAGCTGCCAAGCACAAAATGATTTTGAGTTTTACGAAAATTTATATGCGAAAAGTGTATTAAAACTTGCTTTCGCAATTTATTTTATTTGTACCAAATTTGCATAGAACATATCCACTTAAGTACAAAATATTCATAAAGTAATTGGTGTTTTGTTTAGTGGCAGAAAACTTAATAAAAAATATGCATGGCGTTTCCATGCAACAAAATCAGATTGTCATACCTACTGTCCCATTCTGGTCGCTTTTCTTTGAGAGCTCGATTCAAACGCATTAGCTGCAGTCGGTAATGAGCGCCAGTGATGGTTTTAGATGGTTAAAGGAGTTCATAATAGATGACACCCTTCCAATCCCACTAATCCCACCAGATGCAGAACATATCTTTGAAGCATGAATAGTTTTTTTCGCTGTTGGTGGACCTGGTTCACCTGGCTGGCTCCATTTCGACGCTTAGGATTACCATAATATATCCATTTTTCATCGCCGGTGTCGATGTGATGCAGAAAACCTTTTCTTTTCTTCTTCTACCGTTCAAGAAGCATCTTACACGTTACCGAACGACTCTCAATATACATCACATTCAATTGATATGGCGCCCAGTTACCTGTTTTTTGGACCATTCACAAACGTTTACTGACGGTTGATCTGATACCATTCAACTCTTTAGACATATCATCAAGGGTTCGACATGTGTCTTCTTCCAATAATTGGTTTAGTTGAGTATCTTTGAATTTTTTCGGTGCCCCTTCGCGATTCTTATCACTCACGTCGAAATTCCCATTTTGGAAGCGTCGAAACTACTCTTTACAAGTTGTATTTGATGGAGCGTGATTACCGTAAATATTGATCAATATACGACACGTTTCAGCTACACTTTTCTTGAAAAGACAACAATTAAGATTGACTTCCCGCAAATGCGATTTTTGCGGGATGAATGTAGACATTTTTGACGTCAGATCAAAAAGGATCTCTACGCTTCAAACGAATGTCAACTACTGCGATCGAGACCTCACAAATACATCTTCAAATCACCAGTATATTACTAGAGTGAACACAAAAATAGTATCAGCAGCACCTCTTTTACGAGGGCGGAAACTTATTCTCATACCAATAAATAAAAATTTACTTTCGCTACCCGAGCAAATTAATTTAATATTCCTCAGCGAAGCTTACGGACTGACGATATTTTCTGCTTAGGGATGGTTAGAAATAATTATGCTTCCAATGTTCCGATTTCTAGAACTGTGAGAGAATTTAATTCAAATCATATTGGTCCAGATTTTTCTTCAACAAAGAACCACTTCAAATTGGTATTAAATGAATTGTTGAACTAAATTCTTAGTATTATCTAATATTCTTTCGCTGTAAATTATAAGAAATGTCACCTTTTCTTTCATTCATCACAATGAAATAAGTAAATTTTAAGTTTAATTTATTTTTGATTGGATTATTTGGCATAAATTTGTTTTTCGTAGACTGTAAGAAGAGCTGCATATTTAGGCTGTTAAATAAATAAATAAATTTCCGCAATTTGTAAACTCTGCTCGAATACAAGGCTTTTGAAATTTCCATAGCAAAGATCTCAAAAATTTATATTTACTGCACTGGCAGCTATTGAAATTTCCATACATCGAAAACCATCACTACACTAAATAGTGAAACTCCTAAATATAATATATCCCCGCCCACTTGCGTTTGAATTCAAGTGCCAGTGTGCATATAAAGTGGCAATTTTGCAAAACACGCATCTCTTATGTATGTATGTGTGCGTAATAGACGCATGCCACTTGAAGGCAATTTACGAATAATATATTAAATTGTCTCACTAGCGATTTGTTAGGGCTTTTCATTTCAATTGCTGCGAAAGTAATTGAAACTAAAAACAAAACTTGTCTAATGCCCCGTTGAGTGTCGCATAAAATCTGCAATACAAACAACAGCTCACGCACATACACAAAGCTCAACTTTAATCTCGGTGATTTTCCATTTGCCATATTAAATTTGTATGGGTATAAGAGCGGTACGGCAAGAAAGAGAGGGAGAGAGAGGGTGAGCAAGAGAGGGGATCGTTTTGTATTCTGCCGGTGGCCTGGTGACAGTTTCGTAGTGCGTTATTTCGTATGGCTTATAGCATGCTTTCAGGCGCATACGATGTTTACGCAAATACCAAGGGGCTATTCACTGCAAATGTCACACACACACATCTTTGCTCACCAATATAAGTACGCAATATCTCAAGCTGCGTCTCTGCATGCAAATCCCGTACTCAAATTTCGATGTCTAAACGCTTCAAACTTAAGCTTTTTACTTGGTATTTTAGTCGTACGCATGGAGTTGTGTGTGGCAAATGCCTTGCGGATTAATTTGCTTCACGACTTATAGGATTTAAATGTGTCCCAACATTTAGCAGAAATGCAGAGAAGTTTACGACCTTCGCAAGTTATTAATTTCTTCATATATGAAAGTGCTTCTTCGCTTTTCGTCGTAGGCTATTAGGTAGGCAGACAAATGTGGCACGTAATCGATGTGCGCACGCACTCATGTAGATGATATAAATTTATAATATGGAAAATTGAATTTGTTTTAATTCGGTTAGAGTCACTTTGAGGAGAAATGTGTGAGTTTAGCGTAAAAGAGTATTAAGAGATTAAAATTTATTAATTATTTATAGTCTTTACCTAAGCTATAGATAAATTGGGCATACGATTTTAGTGCTAACTAGGCTTTCGTTATAAAAAGCATAAAATTGCCAAAAATGTACATATTGACATCCTTAGAAATCAAATCATTGTATACTCGAATTCGGAAGCGTAAAACTAAGACTGCACTGAACAGAAAATACCATATTAGGAGAAGTAAAAAGTTCTAAGCTTTTTCGATTAGAGGGCTTTACTGAGCCATATTTCAAGATGTATACATTATATCGCGACATATTGTACCGCATTTTAACGGTGATATTACGCTTCACAAGTAAATCTTTGACAGTTCTGTGTTTGGGGAGGTCATTTTTGTCGTACCCATACGGCTAAGGCAGAGTAGATGACCAAAACAATGTGTGGTATTTATTAATTATTTCATTTATTCATTACACAAATCTTTTCTCTATGTCACAACATACCCACACGAAAGGAAAATCGGTGGAGACAGCTCAACATAACCTTATTTACACGGCAGAGAGTTCACTGCACAAACAAGAATTTACTTTAGCCACTTTCCTTGATATTGAAGGGCCTTTAAAAATGTTGAAGGGGGGCAATTACTGCAGCACTCACTGATCTTGGGGTAGAACCGGGCTTGGTAGGCTTCATTGGAAAAATGCTAAATAGCAGAATCATTGAAGCAAGGTGGAGTCCTCTCACCGTTTTTATGGAACGCAGTTGTAAATAAACTTCTGTTAATATTGGAATCGGTGGGCTGTAAGGTGATAGCTTACGCCGACGATGTTGTCATTGCTGTCTCTGCTAAATTTGTATTTACATTAAGAGACCTAATACAAAATGCTCTAGCTATACTTTCTAGGTGGGCAGAAAAGTGTGGTCTAGGAGTCAACCCAGACAAAACACAACTCATATTGTTCAGAAGGAAACACAGAATCCCTCAGCTAAGTCCAATTATGCTGAAGGGGGAACCTCTTGTGATTTCGGAAGAAACCAAGTACTTGGGACTCAACATAGATAGGAAACTGAGAGTCAGGAAAGCAAACCTAGCTTTTTATGCCTGTAAGAGAGCTTTAGGTAAGACCTGGGGAATTAAATCTAAGGTTGATCATTGGCTTTACACTGCTGTCGTCAGACCCATTCTTCTATATGGAAATGTTATCTGGTGGTGTGCTATGCAGAAAAACCCCTATTCTAATTTATTGAATAAGGTGCAGAGATCAGCGGGATTAGCAATATGTGGCGTCATGAAAGCCACGCCATCCATGGCTTCGGACATCATGCTACATCTGCCACCCCTAGATCTCTTCTGCAAATACTCAGCGGCCTGCTTCGCTTTGAGGCTCATAGCGAGCTCACAATGGAGAACTGTCACACATTGAAATTCAACCATCTTAGACTCCTACACAGATATACCCAGTCACTGTGATTATCACCCTCCCATTCTTTGTCTCGAAAGGAATTTCCTAATGAAAATCCTTTCAAGACTGGAATGGCTTGAAGAAAATCCAATACCTAACACACCCGTTAAGATCTACACGGACGGATCTAAAATGGACACCGGTGTTGGATCAGGGTTATTTTGCAAAGAGCTTTCTATTACTGAATCCTTTAAACTACCGTACCACTGTAGCGTTTTTCAAGCGGAAATAAACGCTATCCATGAAGCCTTAAAATGGCTAAAGATAAACAGAATATCATCAAAAGATATCTGCATTCTATCCGACAGCCAAGCTGCCCTACGAGCCCTGGATGCATTCCAAAAGACATCACATGAGTGTCTTACGTTGTCGCCAATCTTTAAATGAGATGGGCAAACAATATCCTATAATCTTATGCTGGGTTCCAGGCCACAGAGATGTACCAGGGAACTGTAGGGCAGACCAACTTGCAAGAGAAGGTATCTGTATGCCAAACATAAGTAATTTTGTGGAGATACCACTCGTAACTTGTAAGCTTCTCATTAAGGACGCACTAATCACTTCTGCAAATCAAAGATGGATTAGCGTTAACACCTGCAAAATTGCTAGACAAACATGGCCAAGGTTAAATCTACGTCTGTCCAAGAGTATTATAAAATTGAGTAGACTTCAAATCAGGACCTTTGTAGGGGCGCTCACAGGACATTGTCTCATAGGAAAGCATGCAAAGAGATTAGGCGTTTACACGGATGATTTCTGTCGTAGCTACAGAAATGAGGAGGAGTTGGAAACAATTCAACACCTTTTGTGCACATGCCCAGCTCTAACCAGAAGCATGAACCGATTTTTAAAATCCTACTTCTTAACGAATATACATAGATAATCTATACATTTTAGGTATCAACAACCTTTTACGCTTTGTCGAAAGCTCAGGATGGTTCAATATGGAGAGGGAAATGTAGCCCAGCCCCCGCGGCTCACAACAGACCCATCTCGTGGTCTAAGTGGCATCGTTGTTTCTATGTGCAATGCGGTTGCCAAACCTAACCTAACCTATTACACAAAAACCGATTGAATATATCTACAGCCTTGTGTCAATAGTGCAGCTAAAATGTAACGAGAAGAAAAAGGTGTATTACTTTTTGTGATTTTAAAGCTGCTTTTGACAAAGTATCATACTCAGGAAACTCCTCATTTACAAACCACGTGGTACGGGGATATCTTCCATATTTGTTAACTTCTAGAGACAAGATCTATAACATGGACAGGACAAGAATATTCATATCATTTTGAATCGTTCAATGAGGTTACATCAGACACTCTTAGTATTCAAAAAATAAAAATGACAATATAAACGAGAGAATATCCCTTCTGGACTTCTTCTTGTTCCCGCGCCTGAAAAGAAAGCTGAACGGGAGGTGTTTCGACTCCATCGAGGCGGTCCAAAAAACCGTGACAGCCGAATTGAACGCGATTCCGGCGGATGAGTGTTTCCTGCAGTGGAAGGACCGCTACCAGCTGTGTATTGACGCTCAAGGGTCCTATTTTGAAGAATATTAGTTGTATAAGCCAAAAGGTTTAATAAAACTGCTTAAAAAAAAAAAAGGCTCATTACTTTTCAATCAAACCCTGTATGTATGTATAGTCGTTTTTGTTACGGCGTGCGTATTTAGATATGTAGCCACTTCTTTTATGGCTAGAACCTCTGCCTGATAGACGCTGCAGTAGTCTGGTAGTCGGACGGATAGTTCCAGTCCTAATTCTTTCGAGAAAACTCCACAACCAACTTTATCGTCTAGCTTGGAATCATCTGTATACAAATTTAATTCCCCCCCTCTCCATGGCCTTGGTGTCTGCCACTCCCTTCTTGACTCGCCTTTCGAAGGTGAGTCAAGGAATAGAGTTGTCTATTTCTTGTTTATGACACGACACAACTAACGGCCAATAAATCATTTTTATTAAATGCTTTAAGGAAAAAATTAGTGCGAGTTGTGCAAATTTTTATCGCCACGAAGAAGTCACCAAAATAAAATAAAGCTCTGTGCATAATAACTTTCACGACTTAATACTCGTGGCTGTGAATGTATGCGTGCACATGAACTGTATCAATGCGTGAATGACTGAAGGAAATTACTAAATAAATTCAGCTCATCTAACAGACCATTTAATTACTCCGCCATATGCAAGCAACAAATACCAGTGTAGTAAAACTAAGTATTAAATGAAAATTAACCAAATGACAATAAAGAAGCTCATTGCTCAGCGCTTGTCATTTTACTGCCCTTGCTTGCAATTCTATAGGCGAATATCTCTACTTAAGTATGCACATAAAGGACCTCAGCATTAATATACAAAACATTTATGGAAAAAGGCATAAAAACGCACAAACCCTAAGTAAATGTTGTCTGTGAATGAGTGGCCACCGATTTTCGCCGCATTTTTCTATACGCGCTGATGTAGACAGATTTGCCGGCGGGCAGTAGTGGAAGAAATTCATGCAGCATGTCTCACTTCGCTGCTCGTGTTTTGAGCAGCTGCTTGTGGGCGAAAAATCTCGTAACCACAAAATCGTATAAATCAGATAAATTGTGTCGCCTAGTTGAAGTTGTTGGCTTGCTACTTGCCACATTTCATGCACCATTAATGTGGCACTAAAGCATGGGACCGAGACTGTCACCAATTCTTCTCGACTTCCGTTCAAAATAAATAAAGAAATACATAAATGTTTAAGAATACTACCACTGCTGTGCGTTGCTTAGTCGCATAGTTAATAACTGACTAAATCAGCAAAGCCTTCGCTGCTTGCCTTCTGCGCTACCCATCAACTCACTTGGACGCAGCAAATATTAAGACGGCCGCATGGCGTTAAACTTCCGCAGGCATTATTGCTTTAACAGCTGACAATCAGCGACACATTCGCTACCCTTTTGTGGAGTAGAAATGTAGGGGAATTTATAAATATTTTGTGAATTTAATTCAAAAAAATTTAAAAGGAATACCGGAAGCTAAAGACAGCTTATTTAAAGTTGAAAAACTGGTTGAATGTGTAGACATTTGCGATTTTCCTAGATTTGGGTGTTAAGGTTAAAGTGTATAGAGTTTCTTTTGCCTTCTTCACTCCATTCGGGAGCATAGGGCCTCGACAAGACTCAGTCTAGCGTTGGTTTCGTTAATCTATTTTGATTTCTGACAGGGTAGGTGATTAGCTTGCCGCTACCAGTCCTAAGTAGTGGGAGTGTCCACCTGTCGTTGCTTAGGAACAACGCCTTCTTACTGCTTGAAGCGCCATCTGTGAGTCAAATTTTTCTGGCGGAAGGATCACACAGATAGTTGAGGACTTCGCTAAATTTGGTGTGTCTGCGCCGCTATTATCGCGATTGCCCGCTTCCTCTTGCTGGCGCCACTGATGCAATGTGTAACTCTTTTTCTTAATAATTTTTTTTTTTGCTTGTTTTGGCAAACACAATGCAAGTAATGCGCTGGCTTTTTGTGCGGGAGTAAGGATTGGAAGCATAAGGTTGCTGGGGTAGAGAAATTAATTTATTTTATTTTATTTTATATTTGTTTTTTTTTTTTTTTGTTTTTAGAAACTAGTAGGTAAGTTTGGAAAAGTGCGAGAACCGTGCTTTACGTGGGATTCGAACCCACAACCTTTGGGGTGGCAGGCTAGTGCACTTACGCTAGACTACCGAGGTCGCTCTAAAGTGTATAGATTAGGGATGAATATTTTTCCGGTTTTTCTGATCCCGGTATTTTCGGCATCCCGAAATTAGACCCTGGATTTAGATATTCGCGTTTTCGCAAGAACTTAAGTCGAAAAAATTGTATCAATATGCACTTTTTTGGCAACCTCCTACCATATAATAAATAAATAAATAGATAATGGGTTTTAAATAAGACTGAGCTAAACTAGGAGCGACAGGAGCTTTGTTCTGATAATTTGGAGTTGATTTATTCAAAATAGTCCCCTCTGGCCTCGATACACTGTTTTGCGCAATCTAAAAGCTTTTCGAAAGAGTGTTTCAGGTCATTCACCGGAATGTCCTTCATCATGTCGGTGCACGCCTTTGGGATGGCCTCTACGGACGCAAAACTTTTTACTTTCATGGCCAAATGCAATTTTCCGAATAGGTAGAAGTCACAGGGAGCCATATCAGTCGGATACGGTGAGTGATTGATGGTCAAAATGCGATTTCTAGTCAAAAAATCAGTGACAAGAGTGGATCGATGAGATGGTGCATTATCGTGCAATGAGCGCCAGCTTTCTCCTTCGCGGTATTCAGGGCGAATTCGACGAATGCGATGCAACAAACACCAGAGAACGCCAAGATAGAAAATTACATTGACAGTTTGGCCCATTGGCACGAACTCCTTGTGGACAATTCCCTTGGAATTGTAAAAACAAATGAGCATCGACTTTATTTTTAATTTCTCCAAACGCGATTTTTTGGGTGGTGACTCGTCTGGGGCCTTCCATTCGGCACTTTGACGCTTAGTTTCAGGTTCATGTTGGGAACACCACGTTTCATCACCAGTTACAATGTTTTAAAGGAAGCTCTCGTCTTTTCTCGCCTGCTCAATGACGCCTTTCGAAAGTTGAGTTTAGAGCAATTCTTGGTCCTCAGTTAACTTGTGCGGAGTGAAACGTGCACAGATCTGTCGTAAGCCCAAATGCAAAAAAAAATCAGTTAAAATGCGAAAAATCGCTGTTTTGGAGATATTCAATTCCGATTCCATGAATTTCAACGATGTTTTCTGTTAATTTTTGAAAAATTTACGAACAACTTCTATGGAGTTTTTTGAGATCACTGATTTTGGGCGGCCCGTATGTTCATTGTCATTTGTCCTCACAACCATCTCTGAAACGTGTAAACCACTCATGAACTCTGGCATGAGATAGACAATCATCGCCATAAACTTTTTTCATCAATTCAAATGTTTCGGTAATTTTCGGTTTTACCGATTTGAAAACAAAATTTGATATTAGCTCTTTGCTCGAAACTCATGTTTGTACCGATGACACAAACATTCTGACACTTTAGACGTAATAACTTCGCTTCCACTGAACTGAATGTCACCGAGCTTTCATTGGAAGTCAGCTAGGGAAGTAACTTCCAACGCACTAACTCATTAAAATGAGTTATATTTGTTAGAGCAGGAATATTAATATTTCAGTCATTTGAAGAGTTGAACTTTGAACACAAAACACCCCAACTCATTTCTACCAACTGATTTCTACCACCAATGTTGTAAATACAAAATACTTTACAATAATATTTTTTTGCTATTAAAGGGAATTATTTCGTCTCCATTTCAGAAGCTTCGTAAGCTATTCCAAGTCCCTAAAACCCCAGTTTATTGGCACTTAAAAAATGCCGGGAGGCCGAGACTCACATCCCTAGCTATACTAATCCGATTTTATATAATTTGCTAGTGCTTCAAACATGTTTAGCAGAGCGTCTGTTCCATTGTGTTAATTAAAAGTGACGAAAAAAATTGAATATCTAATTTTACAGATTGCAAGGCACCTGCAGTTTGTATTTTAGAATTATTTGAAGGTTCTCTATTATTTAAAACACACTTATAAATATGTGCACCCTTAAGTGGCATTATGTGCGGAAAAGTTCTTGCTTGCAGATATTTTAATTGAATTTCTTATTAATAGCTTTCCTATTTTTGTTGGTGCTCTTGCATGAAAGCTTTTAGACTCTGTGTTTAGTAAGCAGTGCGCTTGGCTAATTTCTTTGTTGACATTGCTCTTCTATATGCAACACATATCACATACATATATATGTACATATGCATGATTCTTATTATACCATGCTCTTTCACACATACACTGAAGTTAGTCAAACGACTGCATGAGCAACCCAACAAGGCGCCTCACTTGTGTGCCAATACTGCATGCAGGGCTGAGAGCTTGTGAGTGGCGGTGCGTAAACAAATGCGTGGGCCCTACGAATGCTGTATGTTTGAGGTTTGAAAAATTTCTAAGTGGTACTTTAGCGATGCTAACTGGAATGGGAAAGCGAATGAGAAGAGCAGCACACACACACATCCGGTTAACTGGACCGGAATGACACATTCGGAATTACTAAAACAATATTCACTTCTTAAGCATCTTGCATGTCACTTTGCTTTCAATGAAATATCGATCTAGCAGAAATCATTTCAAGAAAAAGAAAATTAATTTAAAAGAATAAAGAACAAAACTTGATTATTCTTAGCATATCCCATCAACCTTAGTTTAGGCAAATTTTACCAACCACAAGAAAAATATATTTTAAGCTATTTTTTCTATGCAAATCAGACAATCGTTTGACAAAATCTAAATTATATTTAACACTTTTCTAGAAAAATCAAAAAAAAAAGTTATTAATTGCAATGAAACTTTGCATTTCAGCCTTCGTTGATTTTGGTTTGCCTGTAAGAGCAGCAACCTCACCAGGGATTTTATGTGTGATAGTCGTCGGTTGATTAGTTTTGTGCTTGCCTACGTATCACTTCGTCAATGTTTAAGTTACGATGTATATCGGCATTCGTCAGACATCATCGAGCACCAGTAACTCTCAGAAAGATTTTAGACTGGGCCTTTTGTAATATCTTTAGGTTGGACTTAACGGATTATATGCACTTGTAAGGCTGAAAAATCACGATTTTTTTTAAATTTTTTACAAAGAACGATTTTAGTAAACAAATACAATTTTTAATTATTCAAATAATGCCTACTTTAAAGTTAATTATAGCACGTAAAGTTAATGAAAATATTGAAGTGCACGGCTCCTGCAGATGATCTCCCAAGCGTCCTAAAAAAAAGCGTTCGGCGGTTTACAAAATACCTCCGGTTTGGATTATCTGAAATCGAAAAATTAATTCGATTCTTTTTGTGGATAGATAAAGCTAGGTATTATTGGAAGGAATGGTCAACATTTTAATTTTTGATAAAATGGCGGCTATAGGAAACAAAATCGAATTCTCTACAAAAATTTTCGCGAAAAATTGCAAAAATTGGTAGCTGTGATTGATACCTAAAGCGCTGGTAGACTTTTGGTTGACGTGAAGTTGCATTGCAACCGGGTGCCGGGACACATAGAACGTCAAAGGCTTAGATGGGTCTTGAGCCCCACCAAGGCGATTAGTGTGTCCATGCCACACTGCCAATTGGTACCCAGATCTAGAATTATTTTACAATAAAATAATATCTACTTAAAAAAAAAAATTGTCACAAAATGAATTAAATAAATATCTTGGGTTCTGATCAATAATATAATTGATCCGTGTGCTTTTGAGTACCGTGGGCCTCAGCTGTCGCTGACAGGTACTCACGTAAAAAACATTGGACGAGCCGGGCAAAAATGTGTAAAAAAGGTGTTGAATTGTTTCCGACTACTCCTTATTTCTGCAGCTACGACAGAAATCATGCATGTAAACGCCTAATATCCTTGCGTGATTTCCCATGAGAGAATGTCCTGTCAGTGACCCTACTAAGGACCTAATTTGAAGTCTACTCAATTTTATAATATTCTTGGATAAACGTTAATTTAGACTTGGCCATATTTACCTAGCAATTTCAGAGGTATTAGCACTAATCCATCTTTGACTTACAGAATTGATTAATGCGTCCATAACAAGAAGCTTAGAAGTTGCGAGAGGTACCCCCATAAAATTATTTACATACATATGTTAGGCATATATGTAGGTACCTTCTCTTGCAGGTTGGTTAGCCATACAGTTTCCTGATATATCTCTGTGGCCTGGAACCCAGCATAAGATAACGTGATACTGTTTAGCCTTCCAATTAAGAGGTTGGCGAAAATCTACGACACTCTTCAGTGCTATTTGGAATGCATCCAGCCAAGCTGCCCTGGCTGTCTAATAGAATGCAGATATCTTTTGATGATATTCTGTTTATCTCTAACCATTTTAAGGCTTCATGACTAGCGTTTATTTCCACTTGAAAAACACTACAGTGTTTATTAGTTAAGGGTAGTTTAAGGGATTCACTGATAAAAAGCTCTTCCTATCCCTTTTAGATTCCTATCCCTATTAACGAGTGTGTTGGGTGATGGATCTGCAAAACCTAACAACTACCGAATTTGTTTTTCTACTTAAGTTCAAGTGATAGCGAAAGATATGAAAAAATAGTAAGGATATCGTAGTAGACCATTGGCATCACCGCACACAGTGTAAGCATTTTAGAATTTATTTTAATAAAGTTGATTTATAACAAAAAAACTTTTTTTTTGAAAAACTTTAGGTACCCTCCTAACAGAAGTGTACGCACCAATTTTTTTTTCATCTTTTTAACCCCTCTCGGGATCATAGGGCCTTGACAAGACTCTTCCAAATCATGAGATGTCGGCATCTGCTAGTTAGCGCAGCATCGACCTTCTCCAATTGTTTTTCGGTCGACCGCGACTTCAGCTCCCTTGCGGGTTCCAGTCCAGTGCCATTGTCGTGATTTTATCTGGTGGTTTTCTCAATGTGTGTCCTATCCATCGCCACTCTCTGCGTTTGATTTGCCTAAGGATGGGTTCCTCGTTCGTTAATCTCCGCAGTGCCTCGTTACTGATGGTGTTTGGCCAGAATATTCTGCAGATGATGCGGAGGCATTTGTTGATGAAGGATTGTAGCCTCTGTGTGATGGTGTTAGAGACCAGCCATGTTTGGCTTCCATACAACAATTCGTTGTTTAGTACCCCTGGACATTTGCCAACTCGCCCACGCTGCTTGCATTCACCAGCAGGCAGACCTTGCTTTATTTAGCCCACAGTTGACATCTTAATCTGCTCTGCCGTCTGTTGTGATACTGTCAGAGCTTTAAACAAATTTCACCAGGCCCCATCAACCATCATATGTCTTTCTTTATTGTGGTTGATTCTCATAGCTTTCGTCTTGGCGATGTTAACCTCCAGTCCGACAGTGAGTGCCAGCGCAACTAGTTTGTCCGCCTTCGCTTGCGTGTTGGGGAGTTTGTAAGAGAGGCCTCAGATGTCGTCGTCGAAGTCCAGGTCCTTAAGATGTCTGGTGAAACTCCATATGATGCCTTTTTTGTGCAGGGTCAGTTGGCTCATGACGTCATCAAGGACGATGGTGAAGAGAAAGAGCGCCAGGAGACAACCTTGCACGTGAAGCACTGCCAGTACTCAGTGCCAGCCATATTGCATCTCGTTTGATAGGTTCGAACGCCTTCTTAAAGTCTACACACCAATTATTAACTTATTTTAACTGTTTCTTTTAGCTCCTATTCTAGCGTAGGATATCAACTCTGCGCCAATGGATACAGTTTTTATATACTCCAGTTACAGAATACAGTTCGTTCCACGTAAGTCCAAGGGAGTTCATTTCAGCTTCTGTTGAACGTCTCTAGGTGGTTCGTGGCCTATTCCCTTTTCGGCCAGTTTGTCGAAAGCGGTTTCAGCATTGTCATCATTTTTTCTATGTCCTATGCACTTCCATTTGCTTTTTCGAATTTCACCCCAGCTAGCGAGGTCGAATTGGTTATTGTACAGAACCAAAAAATGCGCAAAATACGCCACAGGCAACGGTTGACAAGCGTGTCAAATAAAGGTGTCGCGAGATTGCCGCGGTTACTTTTCATATGATGCAACCATATAGGAGCACAGTTTTGACATTAGTATCAATCGTTTAACTTTGTCAACTTTTGCACGAACTCGAATTTAGTTTTTTGAACGGACGACATTTCGTAAAAAGCGTATGGGATCATATATGAAAAAAAAAATTACATCACTCGACATGTAAATGGGTGATTGTTGTGTTTAAAATGTGTAGCAAATTGTAACCGACACAAATACAATCATTTTCTGATAGAATTTAACGAATGACAAGAGAACTGAAATTGCGATGCAATGGTTAACCGAACAATGAGATTCAGCACAATGAAAATGTGGGTAGTAATCACAATTGATGACATCGAGAAATGTAAGCGCATATTCATACACCATGTAGGTTGAAAAAAATAGTGTAATTGTATTTAATATGTGACTACCTATTTGGTTCAAAAATGCAGAGCTCGATCACATTTGTATTGCAGCGTCGTTGTTTTTCCGAAGCAATTTTTAATGAATATATTACTTTTGAAATATAAGTATGAACATTTTTATAGCCGAGCACAGTAATGTACTTACTTACTTCAAGAGGATTGCTTTTCTCTCACTGGAGCAAAAGTCCTCAGTAATGTACAAGGACTATAAAACTACCAACGCTCACGGAGCTATCTGAAATTCAAGCCTCTCTTTATCTTTTTCTTAAAAACTAAAAAAAAAGCTAGAAGCCGAGGGGTGGCCTTCCATGTACCGAACATGTCATTAGTCTTAAGAAAAACATCGATGACTGTTGAATCCAAATTTCGTTACCCAGGAGGGATGCCAATGCTGTCCTTTTAGTGGATTTAAATAATCCTATTTGTCTTTTGCGATAGCAAACTTTATGCCCCAAGTAGCCTGAATTAAAGCCTGCTGAGTACTGGACACACATAATACGTGTTCCACGGGTTCCGTTTGTGCCCCACAGAGACCAGAAATGACAAATCCATTAATGAAAAAATTAAAAAAAACGGCTGACAAGATTTCGAAGTCGGCCCAAGATCATTAGTTACAAAACAAAGTAGCTAGATATTATCAACTAATCAACCAAACAGTTTTCGACAAAAAAATCATTATGTACGCATGTACAAAAGAAAAGCAACTCTCTCCAAAGTAACTAGTTACCAACTAGTTGCATACTAGTTATATACTAGATGCTTACTACCTACGTAATACTTGCTTGCTAGTTGCGTACTAGTTACATACTAGTTCCTTACCAGTTGCATTTTAGTTGCTTAATAGCTAGTTCCTAGTTGCTTACTAGTCGCATACTAGTTACATACTATTTAGTTGCTTACTAGTTTTTTACTACTGGCATACCAGTTGCTTACTAGTCGCATACTAGTTCCATACTATTTAGTTGCTTACTAGTTGTTTACTACTTGCATACCAGTTGCTTACTAGTTACATACTAGTTGCATACCAGTTGCTTACTAGTTGCATACTAGTTGCATACTATTACTGCACAAAAGAATTCGCTTCATACTGATTAAAATCAATCGTGATTGTATGTGGACCACCATCTGAGGGTTCTGGTTCGCCAAAAGCTATCGCAGTATGCAAAATGCCAAAATAGTTTAAACATATAAAGCACTTGCTTTTATAAAACTATTGTAACTGAAACTAAATTCAGACTATTAAAAATATAAGAAAAGCATAAATCTTTCAATGTTGAATGCACTATTATTGTTCTTAACGAAAAAAACCTGTCCCTCTCCTTACTGGGCACACAGAGAATCTACGAAATATTGCTGCATAGCATTTTGAGTGATTGCAGCAGCAATGAAAGCTCTTTTGTTTGATGTGGCGGAGTGATGCCGGCGTTCAGATACCTCAAAATACAAAAATAATAATGACTGAACTGCGTAGGTCGTGAACGCTGCGAAGGCTTTGAATGCATACACAAAACCATAGAAACACAAACTTACAGGTTTTGTATAAAAAATGGTGCCATCGCTTCGGTAAATAATGCAAAATGGATACAAGCACACACACACACACCTCCGATAATCTACCACAAATCACACAACCGGTGCTGCCACAATTGGAAGATGCAGCGTGCATAAGCCGGAATATCATTTTCTATCCAAGCAGCTGCAAAAAAGGAAACAAAAATAACAACAAAGTGCATATGCAATACCAGCAGCTTCGGTTCAGTCTATTGCATTTGCGCTGACAAATACAAAACAGCAAAAAATAAAGTGAGGAACAGATCTAACAGCCACACCAGCAACTAAGGTGGAGTGGAGGAGTAGAGAAGGTGAACTTTTCGCAGCTTCTAGAGGATGTGGTACACTAAATATTTACATGTGCTCATTCATGAATATTTAGTGTAAATTTGCATTGACTGATGGGTGGGAAGGCCACACACAAGAGGAGCGGCTGATGCTTTCGCGACGTAAAGTACTCAATGAATGAAAGGCATGGTTTTATATTTTGCATTTTTCAACGTAACTCCCCTCAAGAGAAATGTGTATATTTTTCACTTCTTATTTCTATACTCGTCTATACACTGCGTTAAATAACTACAGCACAGAGACATATTGACTAGTTTTGACAATTTATTTGTTTCTGACGTAATTTTAATAATTTTTTTATGAAATTTTGAAGTTCTTTATTTAAAAATTTTCTCCTACAAAAACTGTATAAATCCAAATTTGCATCTCAATTTCACACTTTTTGCTCAAAATTTATGGAAAAATTCCTCTGCTGTGGTTATAAGTTGTCAACAATATTCTTACCAAATTTAACCGAAAGGGAATTAAATTAGTAGCGTACGCGGATGATATAGTGCTCATGGTTTCAGGAATGTTTTCGACCATAATCAGTGAGATTATGGAAGGAGCTTTGGTATTACTCAGCAATTGGGCCACAGACTGTGGTTTAAGTATAAACCCGAGCAAACCTGAACTGATGCTATTCACTAAGAAAACCAAGATACCAACTTTAATCCCTAAAAACTAAACGGCGCCAATCTCACGCTAACCCAACAGGCAAAATACCTAGGTGTTATCCTACACCCCAAACTCAGCTGGAAGTCCAACGTAGAGTGCAGGGTAAAGAAAGCGAATAGAGCACTTTACACGTGCAAGAGAAGGTTGGATAAAAAATGGGGTCCCCAACCAAAACTATCCAATTGGTCCTACATAGCCATTGTAAGGCCAATACTTACATATGCGGCACTAGTCTGGTAGTCTGCAATAGAAAACAAATACAGCGTGTATCCTAACCACAGGAGCGCTTATTACCAGTCCTACTGAAGCGCTCAATGTACTAACTCATATATTACCATTAGACTTACGTATAAAAATAATCGCTACTTGCAGCGCGGTGAGTCTCAGAGACATAAGAGCTGGACAACAAAGTCGTACAGCCACAGCAAGATCCTCCTACAGGGACCCTCGCTGCTCAAAAACAGATCAGACTACACAGTCCCCGACCTTAACTTCAAGAAAGACTCTACGGTACGTTTTCCATCGAGAGCCGAATGGAAGAAAGGAAAAGTGATTGAAAAATACAATATTGAATTATACTCTGATGGTTCTAAGATGAACTGTGGTGTGGGAGCTGGGTTCCATTCGGAGCCGCTCAACCTATCTCAGTCAATTCGACTTCCTCACTATGCCTGCGTGTTCCAGGCAGAACTTTTAGAAGGAAGTTGTGCAAGAGTAGCTATCTTTTCAAACAGTCAAGCAGGTATCAAAGCCTTAGACTCTAACTCCATTTCATCCAAACAAGTTTTACAGTGTAGAGAGGAACTAGAATTGTTTAGTCATTGGCTTGAAATTATACGAGTTAACGGTCATAGGAACATAAGGGGTAATGAGATGGCAGGTGAGCTAGCAAAAAAAGGTTCGATATTAGCTGAGGCGGTGGCAGTTTCCAACTCACTCAACACAATAAAAACATCCATTGCTTCACACTACTATGCCTTAGCCGAAAGAAGGTGGAAGCAATTAACTACATGCACTACAACAAAAAACGTGGCCGTCGGACAAAATCCATAGGACGAATCACCTGTTAGGATGTTCTCGACCAAACATTTCACGCATTACTGGAACCCTTACAGGTCATTCGGAGGTAGGTGATCATGCAGCCAGACTCAAGCTCCGCTTCAATCCCATCTGCAGAAGTTGTTAAGCGGAAGGGGTGAAGGAAAGTCATTTCCACTACTTATGTGAATGTCCAGGGCTAGCTAGTGCACGACTTCGCTCTTTCGGTAAGCCTTTCTAACAGCAAATTAATGAGATCTCAGGAATCGAGATAAAGAATTTGCTGCTATACTTGGATCTCACTAATTGGATCTGACTTAGAAGCAACAAAAAAAAGACAACATCCAGCATCCATAAAGCTTTACTTTTTAAGTCGATCATTTGCAATTCTAAAGAACCAGTATCAATTCCAAATCGCTTTCGTTACTATTTGTGTTGAAAGGATTTACTATGAATGCTAGAGTGGTTTTGATGGTTTTGAATTGCTCAAATTTGAGAATTGCTTAATAACTGTGGTGAAGTAATTCATGTCAACAGTTGCACTGGCTTTATCGAAAATTAAGTAATTTTCCACTCTGAATATCTTTTGTGAAAAGAATCAATTTGTCTTCAAAACAAACCAATTCTTCTATCATACCAATTATTCAACATGGCTGGGTCCCCTTTCCTTGCAGTTTTAGATTCGGCTCATTTAATTTCGCTGTGATATCCACCATAAAGTATTATTGTTGCAACCAATCGCTCTCCAATTCAGGGTGATTAATATCTTTTTCATTTAGAACTGTATTTATTTCATTCAAGCACAAAGCAAAACGCTTCAACACCTTACTTTTGAAAAGCCATCGCATTTTATTGTGAAGAAGGTGGTCAAAGTACTGAATCTCCATTTCGTTTCCAAAATCTTTAAAGTCAGCGAGTACAAATAGCTGTGAGATAGAATCTTTGCCTCGTTAATCGATTCAGAACAATTTTTATGTTTTGTTTTTATAAAATATTTTATTTATATATTAAAATATTCGCATATGGAACTAAAGAGCCACAGCTTCACCTATCAAAGAACCGCAAGTAGCTCGCGAACTGCAGGTTGCTGAACCCTGGCCTAGCACATCGCTATTCGGTAGTCTGAGCTTCATTGTGTCGCTATAAAACTATTACATTGTCTCAGGGACAAACAAATATTTTCTTAGATATCACACAAGATTTAGGAGGTAGTGCTGAAGTGCTGTTCTGATATTAAGAAAAAAATATCTCATGAAGTAACCTCAAATATAGCCGGTATATTTCGACTTGCTGCAACTTTTCTGAGCTGAGATTCAGATTCGCTACGTCAAAAGCCTTCGTTAAAATGTATTCGGCTTCATGGTTCAAAATTTATGTCGGTCAGTGTTATTTTGCAACTGGTACGGTTCTGTTTACCGTCGCTCGCTCTGGTACAAATTTAGTCAATAAATTCAATTTATTTCAGGCATTAGAACATTTTTCCTTATTACATTACATTTCTCACGTAAGACAAAAATATAAAAAAAAAATTATGCAAACGAAACTCAGCTATTAATACTCATTCAACATTTTGCTGCTTGGCTGCTTTGATGCTTGAATGCTTCACTGCTTCACTGCATCACTGCCTTCGTGTGCAACACGCTCGTTCACCTCCTTGTGGCGCACGCTGCACAGCCATGCCATATATTTTTGTATACTCGTGAATTTTAGCGCAGATACAACTATTAATTATTGTTTACCATTTTATTTGGCCCATTGCGCTATCGTCTATGGCAACGCTTTCAACTTTGGAAATGTGGAAAAAGATGAAAGCATTCAAAATATATTTTTGTAATTTCATTTAGCATTAAAGTGAATGGGGAAATATTATATAAAAAGTAATATTATTCTTTCAGTTTCTGAAAAAAAAATATATACATATATAATAGGCCGGGTCGATTTGTGGGGAGGCAAAAAATCGCCCATTGCTCTGTGAAAATCATATTCTAGGGATCAAAACAAGAAACTTTGCCGAAGGAAACGAATTCTGATGTCCCCCAATTTGGGTCGAACTTTTTAGTTTCTTTTCTCATGTAAAGGCCAAAAATGGTGATGTTTTGAAATGATTGTATGGGGAACCCCCCAGGGGAGTTCCAGGGGGTGTGCCACTGGCATGGGTGGATCGGCCGTCCATAGTTAGTGGGGGTCGGTCATACATTTGGACTCGGTTGGAGCACTCTAAATGGGTCAAAGTGGGATTTTTCGTTCGACCCAAATTGGGGGACATCAGAATTCGTTTTAGAGGTATGGTTCCTTCGGCAAAGTTTCTTATTTTGATCCCTAGAATACGATTTTCACAAAGCAATGAGCGATTTTTAAATCGACCCCCCCTAATATATAAATAACTAAGAATATACAAAAGATAATCGAAACCGAGGGAGACTAAATTCGGTCAGGAACAAATTTTATATGCCCGCCCACATTTTGTTAAATTTTAATTTGTGCTGGCTGTTAATTTTCGGATTCAAAGAAACTCATAGAAAATGAGCAGTATGACTTGCAACATCATAGTGAGCGACGGAAATTTTGTCTTAACTTACAAAAAGTAGGCGTGGTTTTTAACCGATATCAGTAAAATATATGTCCGATCGAAATGGAGCAGAGAGCAATGTGTGTACCAGGTTTGGAAGTGTATTTACTTAAAAGTGGGCGTGGCTCTACTCATTTTTCCAAATTTTACTTGCGTCGTGCTGTTTTTTCTAGGCCCACTATTTGTAACAAATCAGAGAATCAGTCAATAAAGAATATTATCTATCCCTTTTAAAGCGTTTGAGAGCTGCTGTACGTCGCAAACGGCCGGAAATGTGGACAATTCTTGGATTTTGCATGATGATAACGCGTCATCGCACCGAGCCCAAACTGTGCTGGATTATTTGACCAAACACCAAGTAAATACCATCGTGCAAGCACCGTATTCATCTGATATGGCCCCGTGCGATTTCTTTTTGTTTCCCAAGTTGAAGTTACAACTTCGTGGAAGGAGATTTCAGTCGATAGAGGAGATCAAAGAGAATGCGACGAAGGAGCTGAACTTTCCTGCGACAGTCGGTTCTACGTTACCAGAACGACCCGGATTTATTTCCGGCCAAGGACTGTCACTTCAGTAGCATTCCTCATATATACATATATGGGGAATGTTTATGCTGCTACAACAACAACAAGGAGCTGAAGGCCATCCCTTCGTCGGCCTACCAGGGGTGCATGGAGGACTGAGTTAAACGTTAGCAGATGTGTGTTGCTTCAGGCAGGCCATATTTTGAAGGAGATAAAATAAAGTTACCTGAAATTTAACTCTGTTTTGTTTTATTTAAACATTCCCGGTACTTTCTGATCATAGGGTATGTTGCCCAGCCACGTTTTGCGACGCTTTATTATCTGCAGCAGATCACGATCACGTTTAATACGACGTAAAGCACTCCTTATTAGAAACACGCTTCGTCCAAGGAATTTTTATAATTCTTCAAAATGCCCACATTTCAAAAGCTTCAAATCTGTTTCAGTGTCCAACATTCCACACCGTATAGAAGTACAGACCACACGTAGGACTTTATAAAAGGATTTTGTATTTGATGTTAAAATTGTGACAGCTGAAGATTTTCTTAAAATTGCAAAAGGTGGATCTTGCCATTTCTATTCTTATCCTTATTTCTGCTGATGCGTTCCAGTTTTTAATGACCCAACAATTAAGTTATTTATAGCTTAAAACTTCTTCTATCGGTTCGTCATTTATCGTTAGTGCATAAAGAGTAACTGTAGGTTGCCTGCTGATATGTATTTAGTTTTTTGACGTTGATTCTTAGTCCGAATTGCTGACCAACATTGGTGACTTTATTCAATAATTTTTGCAGATCAGGGATACAGTTTGCTAAAAGTTGAGTCTCACCGATGTATCTCATTTTGTTCATGATAACGCCATTGACCTTTACGCCTTCGCGTGCGCTCCAAAGAGCTTCTTGGTATATTTTTTCGGGGTAGATGCTAAAAAGGAGGAGTGACAATACACACCCTTGCCTTAAGCCTTTAGGGATATGAATGTCTTTGCTATTTTCATCGCTCACTCTGACCTGTACCGCTTGGTTTCAATAAAGGATTTTTAGGCAACGCAATTCTTTTTCGCCTACTCCAATAGTTTCCAAAATCTGAAATAATTTGTGGCACTGCACATTTTTGAAAGCTTTTTCATAGTCCAAGAGATATCACGTTTTGTTATTTTTTTTAAATTGCGTTATGTATACGGTGGGCGTGGTTATTGATCGCTAGAAAACCCGCAATTAACTGTCACTCTCTGAGGATGCACTGGCATCTCAATGATCCCGTGAGAGCTTCTTCTTCCCTGGATGAAGATGGCTTGTTAACATAGAGACCAAAATTAAATGCGCTTCGTCAGAAAATATGATTTTGGTTTCTTTTCAATAAACCCACTATTTGGGCTATACAACATTGACCTCGAAGTAAGTTTCCAATACTTCCTAAGCGTTGTTCAAACGAAGACGCTTCATTTCGTTCCGCGGCGATATGATATTGACTTTCTGTGAAGATCTCCAGCAGTCGACCCAAATTTTGATGACCCGTTCTGATGTAAGCGGATTTATTGCAACAATAGCGCCTCGAATATTACCCTTGCAGGCGTTCAAAGTGCTTGACTTGTTAGCGTAGACTAGGGAGTCATTCAAATGCAAAAATTAAATTTTGCGTCTAGAAGAGAACGTTGGGCCAGTTACTGGTAATAAAGGAGGTCACCCATGACTAAACAGCAGCGTTAAAAAATGAGTACTTGAAGGGGTCGCTTAGTGTTAGCTTCCGTTTGTAATCTTCATCTCGTTTTCGTTTTATGATCGCAAAACTACTACACAATATTAAAAAAACTCCAATAAACAATTTAGCCTATTAAAAAATGCTACTTTAGAGACTGTACAAATTCTTTCTTGTGAAATTTTAGGTTCCGCTAGCATCCTGAGTATCGAATAGTCTCATAGCTATTTTGCTTACAATTTATGTCGCAAGCCACGATAATTCGGGATCATAGGGCATTGATGTCGATAAAAATGTAGTTTTTCGTAAAACTTGAATTAGTTATTTTGCAACTAGTCCGATTTCAGTCTTTGATTTTAATCATTTCCTGCATTCCGGATCATAGGACATTGACGTAAATATAATAAATATGCAGTTTTTCGCAAAACGTGAACTAGTCATTTTGCAACTAGTCCAGTTCTAGTCTCTATCTTCCACATTATTCAGGCTTACGAGCATTCCGGAGCATAGGGCATTGATGTAAGCATAATAAAAATGGAGTTTGTCGCAGAAGTTGAATTGGTCATTTTGAAACTAGTCCAGTTCTAGTCTCTATCTTCCACATTATTCAGGCTTTAGAGCATTCCGGAGCATAGGAAATTGATGCAGATAAAATTAAGTTTTTCGCGAAATTTGAACTAGCCATTCTGCAACTAGTCCAGTTCTAGTCTCTATCTTCCACATTATTCAGGCTTACGAGCATTCCGGAGCATAGGGCATTGATGTATGCATAATAAAAATGGAGTTTGTCGCAGAAGTTGAATTGGTCATTTTGAAACTAGTCCAGTTCTAGCCTCTATTTCCACATTATTCAGGCTTTAGAGCATTCCGGAGCATAGGAAATTGATGCAGATAAAATTAAGTTTTTCGCGAAATTTGAACTAGCCATTCTGCAACTAGTCCAGTTCTAGTCTCTATCTTCCACATTATTCAGGCTTTAGAGCATTCCGGAGCATAGGGCATTGATGTAAACATAATAAGAATGCAGTTTGTCGCAAAAGTTGAATTGGTAATTTTGCAACTAGTCCAATTCTAGTCTCTCTCTGCCACATTATTAAGGCTTTAGAGCATTCCGGAGCATAGGAAATTGATGTAAATACAAATTTAGTTTTTCGCTAAATTTGAACTAAGCATTTTGCAAGTAGTCCAATTCTAGGCTCTGAATTTCACATTATTCTGTGTTTAGAGTACTTCGAATTTTGCGTTATTAATGCGGATGAAAAATGCAGTTTCACTAGTTTTCACAACTAGTCCCATTCTAGTATCTAAAATCCACAGTATTCAGGCTTTAGAGCATTCCGGAACATAGGGCATTGATATAAATATAATAAAAATGGCGTTTGTCGAAAAAGTTGAATGGGCCATTTTGTCACTAGTCCAGTTCTAGTCTCTAACTTCCACATTATTCAGGCTTTAGAGCATTGCGGATCATAATAAGGCATTGATGTATATTAGATCGAAAATTTGTTTTTTGTAAAACTTGAACTAGTCGTTTTGCAACTAGTCCACTTCTAGTCTCTGAATTCTACATTATTCAGGCTTTAAGACATTCTGAACAATAGGGAATTGATGCAGATAAAAATTCAGTTTTTCGCAAAACTTGAACTAGTCATTTTGCAACTAGTCTCAATTCTGCAATTCTAGTCTCTAAATTACACATGATTCAGACTTAGAACATTTATTACTGCACGTTGTATACTACGAAAAACCTTTATATACGATCTTGTGATTAACGGGACTCAGCTATAAATACTTAGTCATACTCGTATGTGTTAAACGCTTCGGCGCTTCACTGCATGGCATGGTCTCTGTATGCTATGCGTTCATTCATAGCTTTGCAGCGCATGAAAGTACATGAATATATACGTATGTATGGTTTTGTATTTACATTTTTTTTTTAATTTTAACATACATTACTTATCTGTTGCAATTTTTATTTCTTGCATTGACGTAGACTGTAAGATTCGCTTTCTTGCACAATTTGAATACGAATCGCATAAAGTGCGTCGTCAGAAACGATTTGCAACAAACCCAGCTGACCTCTTTCGTTTGAAATTTATTTGATTAAATCATTCATCATAAATGTGCGAGAAACAACAAATGAGCGCACTAAAATGCTTTAGACAAATAAACAAGATTTATGGGCTTCATTTTCTCAGCGATTGTTTTCTTTCTGCTGTTTATGTATTTTTAACTTTTACTTTTTATTTTTATTTATTTGAAAACTGAGATAGTTTTTTATTCTCTTTTTCTTCATTTTTTATTTCTGTTGCTTTTGGCACTCGAATGCAGCGAGCTACAGAAAAATTTGGTCAAAGGCAGCGTAAAATTGGCCTACTTAATGGCCGACTAAGATGGTAAAATGTTAAGTGCGTGCCTACGAAATGCCGCCAGTGCTGCCAACTTTGCGAAGAAGCAACTAATTATAGCTTGTAATTGGCATTTTGGCAGACATTTCAATGGCTTTTAGTGAATTTTTTATGCCCGAAAATTGCTTAGTTTTTTATTGTATTGGGCGTATTTCAGATGAAAAATAAAAAGAAAGTGCAAAAGAAAAATAAGCTTCATCTTGACTTAATTTTTTTGGCCAGTTTCAATTACAAATAATTATTAAAAATAATAAATAATTATTACATAATTAGTAGTTAAAAAATAGCTGACTGTGTAGAATTCATTTTTCTGTTTGATGTCGACTATAATCATGAAACATCTACTTGGAAATGATAAATTTCTGGGTGTAATTCTACCACGAAAAAAGTTTCCATATGCCATCATTCATTTTAAGCCAGAATATCTCGTTTGAAAATCACGTGTTGGGGGTATTTTAAGGCCAGATTCGGATTTTTCTAGAATCTCCGTAAAATCCAGTCTAGTTCTAGTAGAGTCTAGTTCTGAAGCTCAATCAAATTTGGCCGGTCTGAATTCCCGACATCGCTGCGAACATGAAAACACGGATAGATAGAAGGTGGAATAATCTAGCCACTTGTAAAACCATTTCTGTACACAGAATTCAGATAAATACGCCAGATTCGTACTAGCCCTGTCTAGAAAGGAAAGCAGAACTATCGTAAGTATACTGACTAGCCACAATTTGCTAGCGGCACACGCATACAAGATGGGAATTGGAAACAATGATAGCTGCATATTTTGCAATGAACTAGAAGAGAGGGAAACTCTTGAACACCTTCTATGTTCTTGCCCTGCATTAGCTAGAACCCGAATGAAATGTTTAGAAGCTCTACAATATGAGAGGTTAGAATGCCTCTTGGGGCTAGAGCTTCAGAACTTACTTAGATTCGCAAAAGACGTAGGCTTATTACAAGAAGCCTACTACAAGGAAACGTAAAGGTCAAGCTCCATCTGGTACCACTAAGGACCTGGTACCTAAGGTCTATGTGGTGGCTTTCAGCCAGCCAGATCAACCTAACCTAACGGAATTCCCATAGCTGAAAACAAGCAACGAATCGAAATAAAATTTTAAATTTTTTATTTTCATGCGGTTAAATATCTTTATCTGTTCTATTGAGATTTGGATTTAATTTATTTTTATGAAAACATTTTTTTGTTTTATTATTAATTTTTGTCTTCGAACTTTGAATTTGTTTTTTTTTATAAAATACAATTTTTTTTTATGTTAAATGTATGTTTTATCCTAAAAATTAAAAAAAAACTCTGGAGAGAAACCGAAAGTATTTCCCTTTAAAAAACTTTTTTCAACAGTGAATAAATCTCAAAATTATTAACTCTTTCTCAAACTTTTCCAATTTACTGCTTATTATGCGTAAGCCTACAAATAAATACATTTTCAGAAATCTTAGATCACTTGTCATGGAAGAGTACAAGTATAGAGTAAATTTAGGGTAAATATCTACATTATTAGTCCACCCAAGAGATGTGTCCAATCACAAGAGGTGTCCACTCAAAAGAAGGTAACATCTTCCAATGCATAAGATTTGGGATAGAAAAAATGTTCGCTTAAGGGAGGTGTCCGTTAGGGGAGGTTACACTTACACTTTTATTTATTACACAAATTCTTCACTTAGATTAGGTTCGGGTATGTTGGTAGTCGGTCTGTACGACCAACTCACTTAGACCTTACAGGTCCGTTGCGATATCGATGTGCAACACGAAAACCTCAATTATTTTTTTTCCTTTGTGGCTCTTATGAACGCAGGATTGGTTCCATCCCCATGACAGATAGGCTATAGCTAGAATTTCTGCCTGATAGACGCAGCAGTAGTCTGGTAGTCGGACGGATAGTTCCAGTCCTAATTCCTTCGACAATACTTCATAGCCAAACTTATCGCCCAGCTGGGAACCATCTATATAGAAAATTAATGCCCCCTTTCTATGTCGAAGATGAGTCTAGGAATATAGTAGATTTGTCTTTTTCTTGCTTGTGACTATGCAGAGTGAGCAAAATAGAGGCGTGCCATACTTTTAAGTCTAAGCGCCGAGGCGGCGACCACGTGTTTCCTACAAGATTTAATGCAGGGAAGTTGATTAGCACTGCCAGCGCTTTGTTTGGGTTAGGCCTTAAAGCACCACAGATGCGTAAAAAGCTGTTTTTTGGACCTTACTTATGATTTTAGCGTAACTCGCCTTTTGAGCAGATGGGGGCCATACAAGTATTATAATATATTGAGATTGGCCTAACCACTGAAGTATAGAGCCAATGTGTAGTACGAGGTGTTACCTTCATTTAACACCGACTGCTTTTTTCGCAAGTGTATAATACAGGCGGCCGCCGTAGCCGAATGGGTTGGTGCGTGATTACCATTCGGAATTCACAGAGAGGTCGTTGGTTCGAATCTCGGTGAAAGCAAAATTAATAAAAACATTTTTCTAATAGCGGTCGCCCCTCAGCAGGCAATGGAAAACCTCCGAGTGTATTTCTGCCATCAAAAAGTTCCTCATAAAAATATCTGCCGTTCGGAGTCGGCTTGAAACTGTAGGTCCCTCCATTTGTGGAACAAAATCAAGACGCACACCACAAATAGGAGAAGGAGCTCGGCCAAACACCTAACAGAAGTGTACGCGCCAATTATTATTTTTTTTTTATAATGCAACTTTGGCCTTTTTTACACTTTCCAAGTTTGTTCTATTAGGTTTCCACGTGAGTTTCCTATCTCATTTGAGTCCTTAGTACTTGACATTCTCTCTCAAAGGAATCTCCACACCCCTAAAAACTTCGCTTCATTTAATAAAACTTGCGAGTTTTAAATGACACACAATTTTCAAAATGTTGAAGAAAAAATTCAATTTTTTCCCATAAAAAATTTTTTTCCCAAAATTTAAAAAAAAATTAATTTTTTTCCCGGATTTTGAAGAAAAAATTCAATTTTTTCCCAAAAAAATTTGATTTTTCCAAAAATTTAAATAAACAATTTATTTTTTCCCTAAAAAAATATTTAATTTATTTTGAAAAAAATTTACTTTTTCCCATAAAAAACTTTTTTTTCCAAAGTTATGAAGAAACATTTTATTTATTTTTGTCCTTTAAAAACAAATTTAGTTTTTTCCCTTAAACATTTGTTTCCGGATTTCGACAAAAAAAATTTAATTTTTGCCATAAAAGTTTTTTTCCAAAATTTTGAATAAAAACTTTATTTTTGACCCACATAAAACTTTTTTTTCCAAAACTTTAAATAAAATATTTTTTGGTTTTTCTTAAAAAAATTATTTTTTTTCATTTAAAAATATTTTTTTCCGGATTTTGAAAAAAAAAATTTTATTTTTTCCCATAAAAGTTTTCTTCCAAAATTTTGAATAACAATTTAATTTTCTCCCATACAAAAATTGTTTTCCAAAATTTTGAAGAAAAAATTTATTTTTCTCCTTTAAAAAAATTTAAATTTAAAAATTTTTCCCTTAAAAGAATTTTTTTTCCGGATTTTGAAAAAAAAATTATTGTTTTCCGGATTTTGAAAAAAAAAAAAATAATTTTTTTCCCTAAAATCAAAAAGTTTTTTTAAATATATAACTACATATGTGGTGAAAACAAATTATAAAAATGTTGAAAAGAACCGAAGATATTTCACTTCAAAGAACTCTATTCAAAAATATTCATAATTGTATAAATCTCAAAACTATAAAATTTTTTCGAAATGATTTTTTCAAATTTTGTTTCCAAATGTTTTTTTTATATTTTATCTTATATCTTATTATACTTTTTCTCAATGGTTTTGACGAACATTTTGTTTTTTTTTTAATAATAAATTATTTTAGAAAATGTTTTTTTTTTAAACTAAACTAATGAAATGTTTTTCCCAAAAAATTATTTTAAGTTATTTTATTTAAGTAGTTTTATCCTAAAAACAAGAAACACAAATTTTGAAATGTTAAAAAACACCAAAAATATTTCACTTTAAAAGCTTTACATCTCAAAATTAATACGTTTTTTCTCAAACTTTTCTAGTTTACTGTTTGTTACACCCAAGCCTACAAATATGTAAACAAATTTTCAGAAAAACTTACTACAATGTCCAGAAATCCTTGATCACTTGTCAAAATTAAATGGCAAAAACTAAAATTTCTATCTTAAAGATTTTGGAAAAATAAATTAAATTAAATTTTTTCCCATAAAAAAAATGTTTTCTCAAAATTTTGAAGAAAGAATTTAATTTTTTCCACTAAACAAAAAAAAAATTGTTTTAAGCTATTTTAAGGTGAAAAAAACAATATTGTAAGAGTGTTAAAAAGAACCGAAGATATTTCATTTTAACACAATCAATTCAAAAATATTCAGCTTAGAATAAATGTTATTGTAAAATTATTAAAATTTTTCCCTTTACCTTTTATCTACTCGTACTCAATCCTACAAATAAACCAATTTTCAGAAAAATTTACGTCCATACTTAAAAATCTTGGATCAGTTGACATGAAATCACTCAGCTGTAAAATGTAATGTTTCTGCCCATAGAATAAATTTAGGGAGCAACATCAAACAAAAAAAAGACTGCTTGGACAATACCAATGTGTTTGTGTGTAGATATAAGAAAAATATATATTTAGCATCACTATTTTTTACTTAGTAGTTTAGTTCCTTTCTTCCTGCAACTATTCACAATATCCAATTCATTTTCATTACAGGTAAGCGCTCAACTGCAGCAAAGAGCAAGAGACTACTACGGCCCCGGCAAAAGAGTTTGCACATCTCTCACAACTGGATATACATATATACATACACATTTATTTACCTATTCGGCATTTTGCAGTTACAAAGTGAGTTGCAAAATCTCTTAACCTAAGACATTGCGCATTTTTCTTCATTTACGAACAGATAAAGGCGATAGAGGTTAATGGAAAGCTGACACGCCTCGGTAGTTGCGGAATAAATTTCTTTTAACTTAGCAACTTTGTAGGTCCTCAACGAATTTCTTGAAGTCCAATAAAAAGTCATTGCGAGTGCTTTTAGCAAAAACATCACTTGTGGCAGTATGGCGTAGGAGTATTTATCTAACACTCTATAAGTTACATTGTAACTACATATTTAGTTCCACACGCAGTTACACAAATACTTAATGTGCGCGTGTGTAAGTCAAGTTGTTTAAACAAATTCCTAGGGTAGCCTGTGCACCAGTTTTGAGTAAGTGCAACACTTTATTTTGGTCCTTATCAAAATCAATTGCAACATGAGCTGTGAACAGCTGGCTGAGAAATGAATCTCTATGAAAAAAAGATAAGCGAAGCTTGCGGCAACGATCAAAGAAGAAAACGGAAAATTAAGTATGCAATTTTTCATATTTAATGTAGCATCTCGCGTTTGCAGCTTCATTTAGCGCGCGCTCAGCGACTCGGAACTAGCCGCGTGAATGGCAGGGCGAGAACAATGCGAGCTGGGGATATCCTTCACAGCTGTCCTGGCTTTTAGTTTTACATTTTTCTCGCTCTTCATCTATTTTTATTGTCTGCCAACCACAATGATCCCGACCCCTTTTTTGTGCGCCATTCTATGATATTTTTATTTAGCTCGCAATATTTCTGCTGCGATTTTTTCTCCTTCTTTTCATTAACTACTTCATTTTGCTACACTGAGTCTCTCGCACCGCTTTTTCTAACACTTTTTTGTTTTGTTCTTATTTTGTTTTTATTTTCATTATGTTATCCTTACTGGACTTGCGGTAACAGTCGACGCATAAAAAATAATACCAACTGCCATTCGTGAACCCTGCAACTACCACCCGCTAGCTGTCAGCTACCACTGGCATTGAACTTTGTGGCTTTCTTCATGCAGCTCGCCTGATGCTGCATGCCGCGACTACATTCTACAGATTGTCGTACACCCGACGGCTGTTGGCATGCTTTTCTAGTTTGGCTTCATTTCCGGCGCTGTGGTTGTACGTAGTTGTTGCCACGTGCCTTTAATTACAAATATGTATGTTAGCAGTTATATTCTAGTTGATTACAAGTTGAAAAACATTTTGTCACTTATTCCCTTTTGTGACGAAATGAGCTTGGAAGCATTGATGTACACAATGGAGGTGGTTTTTTTCGTAATGCCACTTTTGACTCTATGCACTCTGCGGTCAAGTTGGAAAAAGAGTTTGTTTCATGCTAACTAGAAGATAGCTCATTGTAGTGAAGAGAGAGAGAGAGGATAACCCTAGTATTATAGGAGGTGCTACGCTCGCAGTTGTGGTTTTCGTCGTCGTGAAGATGTTTGATTGTCGATATTAAGAAAAATACCAGTACCAGAGTTGTCTGTGCAAAGGCTTAAGAAATGCTGGAGAGACTAAATTCGATTGTATTGCATTTGCCCAGCAAAACAACTCTAGACATGGTTTCACGTGAGATAAGCTTAAAGTTCTTATTCTACAAAACCTAGGAGGCGAAAGCTTTTTACTTTCCATGGAAGTGAAATATCCACGAACAACTCTAGAACGACTCGAACCTAAGCGTGCCCTGTACAATCCTCAGGAAGGGTGATCTAACAAACTGCGCAATTTGTCGTAGGACTAATCTTATTAGCAATTGGCCACCGTGGATCAGCGGTTCCCCCACAAGGGCCAGAGCCAATAATCGGAATCAGTTCCGCAGGAATCAAGAATTGGATCAGCGATTATGTAGGCAATCTACATAAAGAGCGATGGTCCGGTCTAGAACCCTGCAGAACTGCAAAGTGTTTAGTCCGAACAGAAAACTGTCAAACTTTCCACTAAAACTTAGAAGGACAGGCATTCGGTTGATGGTCGGCAGTATTAGAGGACACAACACATGGAGTCAGCATATGACCCCCATCGGAATCATTGAGGACCCAATGTGCCTGTCATGCTTGGAGGAGGCGGATAGCACTGAGCACTTTCTCTGTGAGTGTCCTGCCTTTGCTAGAGCGAAGCTATAAGTTTTGGAGGATATTTACAGATTTGCCAAAAAATCTGGAAAATTCTCACAGGACTAACTATCTCTATCTCTGCCTCCATTCTTTCCTATCTCTTTCTCTGATACTTTTCTTCTTCCCTCTTTGACTATCTACCCCCTTTCCAGAGCTCTAAATCCAATGGGCTTTGTAGCGTGAGTGTTTTAGGAGAAACCAAATCTTTTGGTGCTTCTTTTGACGCGACCAATTCAAATTTCAAATTTCGATTTCAATCTTATTAACGTCGCGTACAAGGTCTTATTGGGCGTATTACGTTAGAGACTGAAGGCTATCGTGAAAGTACTGATTGGACCTTTACCGTGCTGCTTCAGCCCTGGTAAGTCTACTATGCACTATCTACGATACCCCTAATCCTGTGGAAAACCCATGAACGACAAATCGACACCCACCGCCTTTTTGTTGATTTCAAAACTTCCTTCGATAGCACAAACAGGCACTGCTTCTAAGCCGCTATGTCTGACTTTGGCATGTCCCCAAAACTTATATGGCTGTGTAAAATGACGTTGAGTGCTACGGTAAGGATCGTAAACGAGCTCACCCAGCCGTTCGATACCAAGCAAGGTTTCAGACAAGGCAGTCCCTTTTCATGTCATTTCTTTAATCTCCTGCTGGAAAAAATTATTCGAGCTGCTGAGTTCAACCAATTTAGCGCTATCTACTACAAAAGTCTCATCCTATTGGCGTGTGCTGACGACATTGACGATCGGCCTTAACAATCGCGCCATATGTTCAGTGGCTCCTGCGGTGAACGAGAGTAAAATATACAAAGATCGTCTTGGACAACCCGTCGTTATTGGCAACCGCGAATTTGAAGTGGCGAAGGCTGTTTTTTATATAGATGCCAGTGTTTACATCAGCCTAGAGATTAAACGAAGGATAACTCTTGCCAACAGGTGTTACTTTGGGCTCAATAGACAATGGAGAGCCGTCTCTCGAAAAACAAAAATGATGATGAGAGAGTACTGGAAGGGTTCCAGAGAAAAATTCTCCGAAAAATCTTTGGTCTTCTTCGCGTGGGCGAGAATGACTTTCGTATTCGATGAAACAGCGAGCTATATGAGCTATATCGAAATGTAGTCATAGTGAGGCATATTAAAATACAGAGGCTGCGCTGGCTTGGTCATGTCCCGAGAATCAATAAAAGTGTTTCGGCCCGGCGGTCCTTCAAGAGCGAACCCACAGGTAGACGACGAGTAAGAGGGAGACCTAATCTACGTATTGGAGACCAAGTGAGGCGTAACCTGTCAGCACTCGGTATCCCCAACTTAGACCAGCAAGCAGTGGACTGGAGCTAGATGGCGCAATGTTTTAGATTCGGCCAAAACCGACATACGGTTGTTATGGCATCTAAGTTAGTAAATAAGTAACTCTAGATTTACTCACAAGACAGGTAAGAGAGACCTTCTGATGCCAAGTGATTTTCGACCAAACATACTCTTATCGTTTATTCCTTCATGAGGTTATGCATGAAGAAATACATATTTGTTCCACCCGCCGTCCTTAGCCGAATGGGTTGGTGCGTGACTACCATTCGGGAATCACGGTTTGAATCACGTCCAAGTCGCGAGATCATTGTGGCTACGGATGAATCGTAGATGCGCTAGAGAACTTCGAATGTTGTGAGTGTGCTTTAAGCCTATTTGCGAGGACTGCACATTTGTAGAGGATATACTCTGGAGGGAGTGTTGCGAACGTTGGTGACGGCGAATATCGTAGGCGATGGATCGATGTGCTGTATGAGCTTTACGACGACATAGACACAGTGCATGCTGGGGTACATGGGTGCATGGATACAAACGCTCCGGCTCTTAAAGTATTCGATGCGATACCGGCTGATGATAGCAGGGGAAGAGCAAAGCCTCATCTGCATTGGACTTGGTGTTTTTCAGCTGGTGCCGGTGAGTACGATAAAGGAATGATCGACGCGCATTGTTAAACTCGGTCAAAATTGCGTAAACACTTATCGTGCCAACCAAGAAGAAGAATTGAAAAAGTTAAGCAGCGAATAGTAGTGACGCAGCCATAACGCCATAACCGTAACCATAACCATAGATAGCTGCAAATTGTCAGTCTTTGCCGTTTTTAAACGTAAATCAAAATAATAATTGCAAAAAAAGAACCAAAAATAACTTAATTTTACAATATTTCAAAAAATAAGTTTTAACATTTTTTGTTTTAATCATTGATTTTTTTTTACAATTAACAAGGATTTTATCATTATTTTGGTTTTGGATGTTTTTTACTTTTATTTGGGCCATGAGAACTACTCCTGCTAACTGCTGGCATGGAATCGTTTTTAAATTTACCACCTCTACATTTAGCAATACAAGAAGGAAGCTACTATGCAAGCACTCACTTTTCTTATGAAAGAAAAACTTAAACCAGGAGATCTTAATGGACACCGCAATATCTTGAACAGGATTCAACATGCAGTATGCATAACCCAGGCGAATGCCCACACAGAACCCGTGCTCAATTTTATAAAGAGATACAAGTTTGTCTTACCGTCTAGGAGAGAGTAGAACCCTAACCCAACATGGGTAAATGATGACTCACCAAAAATGGTACACAGATGGTTACAAAACCCTCCAAGGAGTAGTAGCAGGAATAGGGGGGCCTAGAGCACACAAATCCCTAACACTCAGTGCAGATACCACAATTTTCCATGCGGAGCTCTTCGCCATAATGCAAACAGTGGAAATTATATCCAAAAGGGGGATCGAAAAAGTAAACATTTAAATACTTTCGGACAGCCATTCGGTTCTCAAAGCCTTGAATAGCTTCACATTGAAGTCAAAAGTCCTAATAGAGTGTAATAATGCACTCAACAAACTGGCCACTCATAACACAGGCCGACAAAATTTAACCAACATTCAGACCCAGAAACCAGACTATATATTTCCGAAGGTTTATGATGCGCTGAATCCAAATCTGGCCTCAGAATTGCTCTATTAGTTTGAGTTTTCGAGATATCCTAACCTAAAAGTGCAAAAAACCCCATTTTTGCCCATATTTGCGGTTATGTAGCCTTGCAGATGTTTTCTTTCACCAAAATTAAAGGATGGCATCTTTAAATACAATCCTTCTTTTTTCAAATGGCGTTTTGTTTGCTCAAATATAATTTTTTTTCTCAGAGATATCGCATTTTGAAATTTTCATGTTTCCTACACCTGAAAATCGATTAAGATAACATAGACATGATATAGTCGATTACTAATTTTCTTGAATTGAGTCTTATTTTTCTTAAAATTTTGTCTCACACCATAAGTGTGCTGACTCACCACATCCCTACACTATCTAACCTTTGGGTACCGAGTCACACACAGCCCTAACCCCTAGAAACCACCCCTATCATACCGCGAGCAGGCTAACCCACATAACCGCAAGCAGGCTTTCCCACAAACTCCAAATTTACATACTATTAATCCATATATTTCAGGCCCTCAAACCCAAGAAAATTAGTAAGCGACTATATCATGTCTATGTTATCTTAATCGATTTTCAGGTGTAGGAAAATTTCGAAACATGAAAATTTCAAAATGCGATATCTCTGCGAAAAAAAATGATATTTGAGCAAACAAAACGCCATTTGAAAAAAGAAGGATTGTATTTAAAGATGCCATCCTTTAATTTTGGTGAAAGAAAACATCTGCAAGGCTACATAACCTCAAATATGGGCAAAAATGGGGTTTTTTGCACTTTTAGGTTAGGATATCTCGAAAACTCAAACTAATAAATTAATTTTAGTTATCAATCCGAATTTTGCATGGACAGAGAAGCAGATATTAGTTTAAATTATTTCGGATACTTTTCCTTGTAGACTAGTGTAATCAGGTCTCACTGATTTTGGTACTAGGACATCAGGGACACGAAGGAAACGAGAAGGCAAACTTTTATGCCAAAAAAGCGGCAGAAGGGCTATTTATTGGACCAACCCCATTATTCGGCTTTAACAAAAAAAATATAAAACAAGAAACCAAAAAGTTGATCCAAACTAAAATCAGCGGCCTGAATCACTCCAAAAAGTTTTTTAACTTCAATGTCAACAGAGAAAAATCTGCTCTAACCCTATATAAAAGGGACCTCAGATTACACTGTGGAGCACTTTGCCTGTAAACACTTTAACACAATAGGGTTATCTAGTACAAGATCATTCAGGTTCTGCTGTGATGAAGAGGAGTCTATGGAACACTGAGTCACCAACGGTGCGTCATTAGGCCACAGGAGACACAGAATCTTGGGCTAGTACTTACTAGATGAGGAAAACCTACAATTACTCTCTCCTAAGGAGCTGGCCCGATTCCTCGGTATACTAAATAATTATAATTAAGTAATTAGGGGCGCACAATACCTCAATCTGCAGTGCACACAACCATTATCATTACCATGTAATTATTTTTCTATTTTCTATATTCATTGCCATAACTCCCTCTTAACTTCCATGTAAATCAAAGATAGTATCTTTTAAAAGTCTCTTTAAGTCTCTAGTGAACTTTTTTCATAGATTTATATGTAGAATCCGAATCTGCTAGGAACGATATCGAGAAAAGCCGTTCCATAAAAGACGAATCACACTAATGCACATAAATATGTGTTTACTAGCTGTTAACCGCGGCTTCGTTCGCGTTGAAGCCCTTAAATAAATATCAAAGAACATTACATTTCAATAGGACTGAATCAAAGTGATTTAGTATTTAAAAATTACTACATACAATGAGTTTCAAAAACTTAAAATATGCTTTATTTAATTACAACAACAAATGTTAAAATATATTTCACTGTAACAAAATTAAATAATTTTAAATCTTATAATTCAAAAAGATATAATGGAGAGTACTAATCTAGGATATTTTTGTAGACTATATTATAAGTTTTTCCGTCTTTTGCAAATATGTGTAAATTCCGGGCATTAGACACTCGCGAGCATGCTACATATAGTTGACCGTGAGAGAAGCATGGCTTTTCTAAATGCACTCCCGCTACCTGCAATGTCTGCCCTTGTGCTTTGTTTATGGTAACATAAGATAAGCTTGACGGGAAACTGAACCCTTTTGAATTGGAATGGAAGGTCAGTGGGAATAATTGGAATGTGAGGTATGTTAACACTTTTCCCTTACCCATACCTGTTAAAATAGTAGCACCAAGTATATTTTGCCCCAATTTTCTTATCCGAAGCCTTGTTCCATTACATAGCAGAGGAGCATTTAGATTTCGCATAAGCATCACTGGTACATTCAATTTTAATTGAAATTTATGTGACGGTACCCCCGACAGTTCAAGTGCGTTTAAAAATTCCATAGGATATGAAGTACTTAGTTCCGTATCCATAATTGTATCCATTGACAAATATTCCTTCATTTCTCCTTGCACCTCTTTTAAAATGTCAGTGTTGATCCTAGAAACTACTTCATTTTTTGGCGTCAATATTGCTCTTGCACACAACCACTGATCACAACTCAAATTTTGTTGCAATTCCGGAAAAACATGAACGATGAGATCCACATCATTTTCTACTAAATTGCAAAATTCTCTTGATAGTGATATATAAACTTCTTTGTCAACGTCTAAACAACCATCACCAATTTTCAACAACATTTCTGCATAAAGTCCCAAGTCCACGTCATTATGAAGATGAACTCTCATATTCCTGGAGAGTCCGGTTTAAAGCTTCCATAGCCTTCTTGTGAGACATTGTACTTTCATTCCACACTAAAAGCTTAAATTCTCGCAGTATCCTACCTCGCGAACTATTTTTACTGAAATTACAGATGAGTGAATCTTCCTGTTCATCACCCATAAAATAAACTTGCAAAAATTTATGCTAATAATTTTCTTCCGGAAATAGTGATCCAGTTTGAAGATATATCTGCCCTTGTACAGTAAAAGTTGGTGAAAATCCGCGCATTCTTATCACTTTATCAACTCCAAAGGATGTCATTTGAAAGCAAGAGTTATACTTTCTTATTTTGCTTAAGAATTGCTTTGACTCATTTGTAACATTTAACAATAAAGTTTTTAAAGGCTCTTCTGGTTCACCAAGTACTGGAAGTGAAACTTTACCACTGGAACAACACATTCCAGCAGTTTCATCTTTCCACTTGAAAGCATCGCAATACTGACATTTTTTATCCATTGTGCCAATAACAATTAAAGGATGATTATGATATTCAATTGAAGGATCATATTGAGACCCAGTACCATTAAATACAGACCACTCCTTACTTATAAAATTTCTACGGCGCGTACTCTGCATTTCTGCATTATGAATTCTTCTCACCTGCGATTGCTCTGGGGTTTTTATTACTCTTCTAGCTGCCTGCAGCTCAGCTTGTCTTTCTGAGCGAACTTGTGCTTGAAAAGGCGTTTCAGTTGCTCTCAAAATCCTTTGTCGCTGTGCTGTTGTAATTTTCTCAGCTCTGCGTGAATCGAAGACTCTTGATTTCGTGCAACTTTTGCCGCACGGAGCCGCGACGAATTTTTCGATAGATCAGATTTCCGTTTCCGAGGCATTTTGAAAGAAGAACAGGGTAAGAATTAAAATCAGTAGTAAGATTTAAAATAATCAAGTGACATCTAACCACAAAAATGACACCAAACCTCAAAAATCAAAATTTTATATATTTTATATAAAAATATAAAAATTATAGAAGAAATCCAAATATCAGATCAATCTGTCATCAAGAAAAGGGTAAACTTCCAATTACTAAATTTGACCCAAACAAAAAAATAAATAAACTGGGCAAGCTGAATACTCGTAAAATTGTTTAATAAAAAAACATTAAATATAGAAAAATTTCAAACAGCTGAAATTTTGAGATTTTTTGACAAACAATTTTTTTATCATAAAAAAAAAAATTTAATAAGAAGTATCCTATGCCACTTCTAAGACCTCCAAAAACATGTGTACAAAGTTTCATAATAATCGGTTAAGTAGTTTTGGCGTGAAAGCGTAACAAACAAACTTACATTCACATTTATAATATTAAGTAGGGATGTTGTTTTCTTCTCATTAGAAATAATTGCCTTCCACTAATTAAATTCCCTTACCAACGATCAAAAGTAAAAATTAATTCTATAGTACCAGACCTTAACCAAAAAAAAAAAAATTCTAACAAATGAGCCACAAAAGCTGGGTCAGCAGAAATAAGTGAAATACAAAACGTAATTGGTTGAGAGAATTTAATAAATCAAAACCATATGTGCAACAAAGGAAGAGTGTTAAGGTCGAAGGCCACGTTCCAAGGACACTGAAAGACCACTGAGTGAATGAGTGGCAGAGGCGCAGAGGCGCAGACAGCAGTGACTAACAAGCGTCACCATCAATGAATGGCTGAAGTGACAAGCAAGCAATCGTTGTCAGTCTCTATTGTCAACTGTCTATAAATATGAATGTCTGTAGACAAATGTGGCTATGTATGGGCACACAAACTACATTAATATATAAATGTATATAAATACACACATACACACGCATGATTATTATTTCTATGCAGATATGTTTGTAGAAATCGTAGTAGCGCAACTGATGTCCTATCCTATTTCTAACTGTTATTGAACAGTGTGATGTTTATTGCCTGAGAGTACAGGGTATTTGAAGTTCGGACTTCTTTTTTTAAATTCAATTTAAATGCATCATTTTAAAGGAAATTCCTTATCTGTTTGTCGGCGTACACTTAGTGGCATAAGTCCTCCTTTTTTTATTTTTATTTATTATTTTTCGATTTTTCGATTTTTATTTTTTAAATTTAATTTTTTATTAATTTTGCTTAGTTTTATTTATTAATTTTTTATTTTCATTTTTTTTTAATTTTGTTCATTTTTATTTATTTTCTTTTTCTATTTTTATTTTTTAAATTTAGTTTTTTATTAATTTTGTTTATTTTTGTTTATTATTCTTTATTCTTTATTTTTATTTTTTTAATTTTGCTTATTTTTATTTAATATATTACTTTTCTATTTTTATTTTTCAAATTTAGTTCTTCATTAATTTTGTTTATTTTTATTTATTATTTTTTATTTTTATTTTTTTAATTCATTTTTTTTTAATTTTGTTTATTTCCATTTACTTTTTTGTTTTGTTTTTTATTTAATTTTTTTAATTTTGATTACTTTTATTTATTATTCCTTATTTTTTTAATTTGGTTTATTTTTATTTATTATCTTTCGATTTTTATTTTTTAAATTTAATTTTTTATTAATTTTGCTTAGTTTCATTTATTAATTTTTTTACTTTAATTTTTTTTTAATTTTGTTCATTTTTATTTATTATTTTTATATTTTTATTTTTTAAATTTAGCTTTTTATTAATTTTGTTTATTTTTATTTATTATTCCTTATTGTTTCAATTTGGTTTATTTTTATTTATTATCGTTCGATTTTTATTTTTTAAATTTAATTTTTTATTAATTTTGCTTAGTTTTATTTATTAATTTTTTATTTTTATTTTTTTTTAATTTTGTTTATTTTTATTTATTATTTTTTTATTTTAATTTTTTTTTTGTTTATTTTCATTTACTTTTTTGTTTTGTTCTTTATTTAGTTTTTTTTATTTTGTTTATTCTTATTTATTATTCTTTTATTTTAATTTTATTTTTTACTTTTCCATATTTATTTTTTAAATTTAATTTTTTAATTAATTTTTTATTAATTTTGCTTAGTTTTATTTATTATTATTTTATTTTTATTTTGTTTTAATTTTGTATATTTTTATTTATTATTTTTCTATTTTTATTTTTTAAATTAAATTTTTTATTAAGTTTGTTTATTTTTATTTAAATAATATTTTTTAATTTTTAGTTTTTTAATTTTGTTTATTTTTATTTATTATTTATTATTATTATTTTTCTTTTTTTTTTTGTGTAACGTCGTTAAACTTATTAAATTAAATAAATAATTAATGGGTTGGGAAATAAGTTCATAGAGTTTTTGTATTTTCTCTCGTTTTACAACGATTTGTTTGGTGTTTGACAAAGATTAATTCTATAGAACTCTTCGTGCAATACAAAACTATGCTAGCGTTTTTGAGTTATTGATTTTTTATTAGTTTTGAGGTTTAGAAATTGAAAACCCAGGAGGCAAAAATCAACATTTTCGACACCTGCTCTGCTTTGCTTTTCATCGAGGTCAAAAATCTGCCGATGCACCCCGGGACATTTGCGACGGAATGGCAACGAATGGCGACTTTGGCGTCGATGACACCTCCCCCAGCGGACAATTCTTCAGAATTGGATGAAGAATGTCACAAATCACTTTTGAAAGAGAACGGAGAATGGTCGCAAAACCAATCGTGAACTGCGATCATAAAACGATTCTCAATCACCTTCATTCAATGGGATGTACCGAAAAACTGGGAGCCTAGGTGTGTCACGAGCTCAGCAAAAAAAATAACAAACAAAGTCGCCTTCAAATTTCTTCTCAGCATCTTGCCCGCCATGGAGCAACACGCGGTCATAAACAGCGCTTTTTGTACCGAATCATCACGGGAGATGACAAATGGTGCATATACATCAATATGAAGCCAAAAAGGAGTATATGTCTCCATGAGTTACGCCATAGCCGAGAGTCAAGCCGGATCTTCATGGTGCACTAGGAAATGCTTGAAACGAATGCCACGGTCAACAAGGAGCTTTACATAGGCAAGCTACGCCGTATGAATGAGGCTATTCGACTGAAAAGACCTGATCGACGTAGTTAAACGAAACTCCTTCACGACAATGCCAGGCCCCTGTTGCACAAGTCGTCAAAGCCGCACTCCAAGAGCTCGAATGGGAGGCACTTCAGCATCTGCCGCATTTCCTGGACCTTGCACCGACCGATTACCATCTTTTGCGCTCCCTGTCAAACCACATAAGGTCGTTCGTTACCTTCGATAGTAAAGAGGTAGGTAGAGAGATAGTAAAAACTGGCTTAACTGGCTTCTTTGACATTAGACCAGGCGATTTTTGGCGGAACGACATCAACAAATTGGTCGAGAGGTGGGAAGAGATTGTAAACAGCATCGGTGAATATTTAATTGATTAACTTAATGAAAGATTTTTTTTTTTGTTTAAATAAAAGTTTTCGGTAAAAACGCTATGAACTTATTCCCCAAACCAATAATTTAATTCGCTTCATTTAGCAAATAAATAAATAGTTTATTTGAAACGGGAAAGTGACAAAGTCCAAAGGCTACGTTCTTTTATAAAAAATTTAAAATCTCCAAAAAAGTCACAAAAAATATGCACCTTTTATTATTTTTTGGGATACCCGCGACGTTACGACACTTCTCTAAATCTATTGGGTAAAGATTTTACTAATTTGATAGTCTTTTCTGCAGTACTCGTAATCTTCTCTCACTCCTCCAACAAAACATCTTTCAAGGCTTCTTTGCTTGTAATTTGGTGTTTCGTTAAATTTCTTTCCAGAAACGCACAGAAGTGTTGAATAGATTTTGAATCTGGCGATGGTGTAGGAGTTTTTAATAGCTTTTTTGGCAATCGATTTTTTCTTCCTTTGATACCAAAAATGCAAAACTTGCTTTCTTCCGAAAAAACTATCATTTTTTTCAAAATTCTGAAGGTTCATTTAAAGGCCCATTTGGGAAAGCAAAAAATTCTTGCTTATTTAAGTACAAGTGAAATAAACCCTTTCATGATAACCGGCTTCTCATAAGGCACTTCCGGCATTTGAAGCATTAATATATTATTGAAATCTATTCACCATTCCATTTATTTTCACAATCTTGACATTTTTCTTCAAAAACCCTTTATTACTGCGCTTTTCCCTTTCTCTTCATCGACAAGGATGCCCAACTCTTGGCCTTAAAGCTATATTTGGAGTTTTGAATTACTTTCCGAACTGAAGTCCATGCCCTTCTTCCTTTCTGTCTTTCCACAATTTTATTATAATTTTCCTCTCGCCAATGCGAGTTTCTTTTCTTTCTCTTTCTATTAAATAAAAATATTAATTGCCCTTACTAAAAAATCGGCCTAACAAAACAAAAAGCGAATCCACAATTGATCGGCGTACACTTTTGACACTCGCTTTACCACGAATTACAGAAGCGAAATGTGGAACTTTCCAAACAGTAGGCGGATGGACGGTCTCAGGTAAAGAGGTTTGATGCAGGGAGGGATTACTTCTCGAATGAATTATTTTTCAATAAAAGTATAAAATAGTTTTGAAGATGTACTTAAAAGTGAACGGTGTCACACCCGTTTTACAACAATTTTTAACTATCGAATTCCTTTTCTGTGGTAATTCCTCTAATAAATTTTTATTTTTATTGGTTATTGAAACATCGAATCTTCAGCATTTTTGAAATTGGAAATTTGAATTGCCTCTCTCAGATGGCTAAGTGGATTCTTCTCGTATCTGATGTGCACGAAATTATAATTCCTCGGCGCGCTATTGCAAACGGGTGTAAAAATACAAATAAACATTTGTATCTGCATGCGCTCGAGTGTTCTTGTCCAAACGTCATTGGGCTTTCGGCGGCCAATAACCGCACCTACACCAGTCTCAGCCTCATCCGCTTTGCCAAGTGAAAATGTGCGATTGCGAGTTTATTGAGCTGCACATTAACGTCATATGAATGCATATGTGGATGTGTGTATGGGTGTGAAAGGTCATGGCTCGTATAAGTGCTATGCAGAATGGCAAATGTAAGTACAATTGAAGGCAACCCTAAAGAATATTGGCATCATTTAAACGATGATATCGATTGGTAAAAAATAGTAAAAGAAGTTTTGAAACATTTCTATGCAGATCTTTCAAGCTTTAACTAATCTACCAACTGGGGTAGTGCGTTGCAAAAAGTATTTTGAATTTACTTATTAATAAAAGTATCTATTTTTTGAGGTATTTTCAAAGTGGTCCAGCTCATTTGAATCTTAATGTTCCTCCGAAATATTTTGTTAGGAGTTTTAAACTGCAAATTCTATAATACCGCAACTGTTTCTGATGGGCACCCTAACGAGCATATATCTCCAAGTGGCGAAAAATTAATCATTAAATTATGTTTTTAAATAATCTTTCATTAAATAAAAAAAATTAATTTGAGTTATGGAAATCTTTAGTTGACCTTTACACGGTCCATTGCCTGTTTGTTCACAGGTGTCAACTATGATTGGGTTACGACGCCACTTGCAAAAATTATAAATCTTCCGATCATCATCGTCATTATTCCTTAGTCTCCGTTTGCGGCGCATAGGGCCAAAGTAAAATTTTAGCAAAATTTTTCCATTTTGTGCGTTTCCCTGATATATTTTTCACTTTCTGCTAGTTCATTGTTGTGCCCACGGCTTTGTATTCCTCTTCGATACAGCGTCGCCAAGAGCCCTAGGTCTACCTCTTCTGCACTGTCTTTTGGGGTTCCAGTCCAGCGCTTGTCTGCTGATTTCAGAGCCGTCTTTCCGTAGGGCATGGCCAAGCCATCGCCATTGGGGTGATTAATTTTGCTCCACTTTGTACTAGCACAACCGATCGGATGCTTCTTTCATAGCGCATTTCTTCTCTTGGAATAACTACTAATTTACCTAGGCTAGCAACTTTCAAATAATACAAAGACTTGAAAAAGGCATAATCAAAATATCGATTTTTATTTTAGCAATATGGGACTTGGAACTACTTGGAATATCCTAGAAGTTTTTAGTCTTATAAAAACTCATTTTTTTATTTTAAAAAGGATCAAAGTATATTTCATATAAAAAGTATATTTCAGGTTTCTTTTATAATTTTAAATAATATTTGTAATACTTAGAATTTCATGCATTCCCAAATACGAGTATTGATCACGTTTTGCTTAAATTTAGTTGAGGAAATGTATTTTTTCTGTTTTTTAAACTTTTCTTTTGATTCACGGCCACCTTGACCAACCACCAACAAACACCATTTTTTACAAATAATTTTAACTTTGTTTAGTCCTTTGATGTTTTATTTCGAGCAAGAACAAGAAACAGATTTAAATTCTTAATTTTCAATAATTTTTCACATTAAACAGTGTCACGTTTCATTGATTAAAAGCAACAGCAAAATTTGCACGAACGTTTTTTATATTCTTTTGAGAGAATCCCGAAGATTTCACATATGACGTTTGAGCTGCTCGGCTTTCCGTGAATTAGATAGAATCAGCTGTTGACAGGATGAAATTGTAGAATTATTTTTATACTTTTTTCCTCAGCAATATTTTTGTTTTTTTCTATTAAATTTCTTGTTTGCATTGAATTTGAGTTAAGTTGTGTGGGTTGTGAACCCAAGACACATTCACAGTAGTTTATCAGTTTAACCATTTCCTTCTTCAACTCGTCGTTAATCGACGCCTGCAAACTTCTTTAGATTTATGTTAGTGTGGCTTGCATTTCGAAGAAATTTCTGGTGGCAATAAATACCCGATATTTTCAAGGCAACTTCTCACTGCTTCTCGCACTGCTCCACTAACACTCCTTGCTTGTATTGTGAATGTTGCTTCACAAATACCCATTTGAATTCCTTTGTGTTAATCCTTTCTTGATAAATTATGCGGGACTTATTTACTACAGCAAAAATATTTTTCCCAGTCGTAATTTTTGCTTTGCGATTGTATTAAATCATTCTTGAAATATCATTTGAAATATTCAAATTGTTGGCGGTCGATCTTGGCCAAATGTGTAACTTCCATATAGTTTAGCCTCTTCTGTAATACTGTAATGTCTCCCCATTTACTAATCACTTCTTCAACCATTTCCTGTTTGATAATCGCGGCTGGTCCATCATCAGTTGGTTGAGTTTCGAAGAAAAATGCGAGTATCGAAAGTGGTAAAAAATATTTCAATTCCAGCGGCAGCTAAGGCATTTTACTTTTAGTCCTTTCTAATGCAATGAATGTGGGGCGAGTTGTTCCATTAACCGCGCGCTGAAAACTGAAATATTTTTTTTCTTTAAATTTAATTTACATTCACATATGTAGAGACCCGTGAGGAAAAACCCATTGTTTATGATATTTCTCTATAAGGGTTTTTGAAAAGGTTTTTTTTTCCAGCACCTGTGCCTTTACTAAATACTTTTAAACGGAGAAGAGCTATTGAAATCCTGCAAATGTTTCAGTGCGCATGGGAATTCTTAATTTAAAACTATTGTGTAATTGCGTTTAAGAGGCGTGGACAAACCAGGTGACATTTAGAATTGGGTTTTTTCACTTTCAACATAACAACAAAAACAAACCCAGTAAAAGCGAGTGAGCAGTCTGAATTACTTTGAAGGTAAACAAAAACTATTAATGCTGGGTTTTTTTTCAAAGGTGTGCCTACCCCGAGATGAGCTATAAAATGAGCTGAAAGTTGACCAAAGTCAGCATTCGTTGCCACAGAGTAACATAGACTGTGTCACTAAAAATTCGATAATCATCGAAATGTTTAAAAATTTCTTAAAGCTGCGTTCGGTATTACCGATTCTGGCGCTTTTATTTCTTTTGGGAATACTTCAAGTCGAAGGCAGAAAGCAACGTGTGTCCAATGGTCATGTACATACAAATTCACCAAGAATATACCACCTCGGAGTCGGCGTAAAAGTATCCAATGCAAGAGCAAACAGAGGAAACGATTTCATATTCATCGACGGGTACGACGACGGTAATGGCTATCAAATCATCTGCCTTGAACGAATTATTGGAATGTCATATTGTCCAGAAGTGCCAAATTATGCGGAAGCTACACAATTGGACAAGATCGACCCCCAACAATTCGATCCGTTCAAATCATATTTCCAGAATGATTTAATACAATCGGAAAACGTGACTAGTCGTGTGGTGGATGAGACGGGGAATTGCGTTACTAAGTCACGCGTAATTTATCCCCAGGGTGGCCTCACCAAAGAATCCAAGTGGGTGCTGATCGTGCAACATGAGCAGCACAAGCAAGGAGTGCTAGTGAGCTGGTGTGAAAAGATTGAGTTGCCTTGCAGACATAATTTGTTGTACGGCTATTCGAGATGTAAACAACGTTTCGTCTATAAGAAATTTGTGGTATTGGTGAATGGGGTGATGAAGGAGGCGATGATTAAATTACCGATCTCCTGCGAATGCGCTCTGGAAGCCGATATGGCTGAAATATATATTAAATCTAAAGTTTATAGTGAATTTATTTAAATATTGATTTTAATTTATATATTATATTAAATGTAATTTAAAAAAATATTTAAATAAATTTTTCTTCAGCATTCAAAAACTAATTCAAGAAATATTTGCTTTTAAGTTCAAAAACTGATTATGACCTAACAATATGCGGGTTGGTCTAAAATTGTTTGGTATTAGGGCTGCTCACAGTCCATTGGTATTTCAAAAGTGACACTTGGATGTTAGTAAAGAATCATTTCTAGACGCTACCTTTTTTACGTCATCTTTCACATTTGTCAAGTAGATAGAGGTCCAATTTTAATTGATACAGCTGTGCCTTAAAATGATTGAAACTTATTTTAAAAATAGTTGGCCTTTAAAAACAACATATCGCAGAATTCGTGATATTTTTGGTGGAAATAATTGTTTGATAAGTCGACAATTCATAGGTTGTTTGAAATTTTCAAGAAACTGCTTCTGTTGAGGATAGAAAAAGGACTAGTAGACCAAAAAACTGGTCGTTCTATTGAGAATATTGTTGCTGTAGTACAAAGTGTCGCTGGGTCACCTTCAACACCGGTACGAGTATTTCGACTTTTTCAACAATTAGGCATTCAAGCAGCGATTGTTTGCGAATTTTATCCATCGTAAAATGTTGGACATTTAAATGATGCCATTTTTCACTTGTAATTCTCGTCGTGTTTGAAAATAAATATTGAAACTACAAAGAATTTTTAGAAATTTGTATAGGTATATTTCATTTTAAAACAATATCCAGGCGCATATTTTTTTTTTGCTTGCATGAGGGTATTTTTGCACATGACAATACAACAAAAAAAATGTATATGTAAATATATTCATCGTTGCTGTTTACAACCTCTTCCCACCTCTCGACCAATTTGTTAATGCCGTTCCGCCAAAAGTCACCTGTTCTGGTGTCAAAGAAGCCAGCTGAGCCAGTAAGGACCTCTTTACTATCGAAGGTAACGAACGACCTTATATGGTTTGCCAGGGAGCGCAAAAGATGGTAATCGGTCGGTACAAGGTCCAGGAAATGCGGCAGATGCTGAAGTACCTCCCATTCGAGCTCTTGGAGTGCGGCTTTGACGTCTTGTGCAACATTTGGCCTGGCGTTGTCGTGAAGGAGTTTGGTTTAACCACGTCGATCAGGTATTTTCAGTCGGATAGCCTCATTCATACGGTGTAGCTAGGCAATGTAAAGCTTCTTGTTGACCATGTCAATCTTTTCGAACATTTCCCAGTGCACCGAGGGCATGGTCCCAGTCCCACCAAATACATATCTTGATCTTCTTTAGATGAAAATCCGACTTGACTCTTGGCTTAGGCGTTTCTCCTGGAGCCAGCCACTGATCTCTTTGCTTCATATTGCTGTATAGGCACCATTTTTTATTTCCTGTGACGCTTCGGTAGGAAGAGCGCTGTTTATGACAGCGCGTTGCTCGATGGCGGGCGCTATGCTGAGAAAAAATTTAAAGGCGACTTTCTTTGTTTTTTTTTCGTTGAGCTCGTGAAGCACACAGGCTCACAATTTTTCGGTAAATCCCATTGAATGAAGATGATTGAGAATCCTTTTATGATCGCAGCTCATGTTTTCCGCCAATTCACGACTGGTTTGGCGACTGTTTTTCGTTCTCCTTCAACAGTGGTTTGAGACGTTCTGCATCGAATTCAGAAGACCTTCCGCTGCGGGACGTGTCATCGACGTCAAAGTCGCCGTTCGCCATTTGTGAACTGTACGAACCATTTACGTGCTGTAGACTCGCCTATGACACCTTCTCCATACGAGCTGCAAATGTCCAGGGATGCTTTAGCAGATTTTTGACCTCGATGAAAAGCGAAGAAGAGGAGATGTCGAAAGTGTTGATTTTTGACTCCTGAGTATTCCCTTTCTAGACCTCAAAACTAATAAAAAGTTAATTAATTCTAAAATATAATTAACATAGTTTTGTAGAGCAGAACGAGTTCTATCGTATGAGTACTTACCCTTTCCCAAACAGCAAACAAATCGTAGTAAAATAAAAGAAAATATAAAATCGCTATGAACCTATTACCCAACCCAATACTATCGCTATTTAAAATTTATTTATTCTGCCAAAGCAAAAGTTACACACTATCATTTCGGTATTAATTTAAGCCACAGGAAATCCTTTACAAATACGAGAAATCCAATGCATTTTGCCGTGCAAACAAAATATTTACATAAAGTAAATATTTATTTACATAAATTGTATATTAGTAAATATTTATCAGTTGCATTTAGAAGAAAAAAATAGTCGGAACCAAATTAAATTTAATTTATTCCTTTCAATAGTAGCAGATTTTACATGAGAAAATGCAGATCAAAGCAATAATTGAATTCATTACATGTTTGTATGTGTGTGTGGAAAATTATGCGTAATATTCATTGATATGTGAATTAATTTGCTTTGTTGTTGTGTTCTTGTTTTAATAACAAATTGTATAATAAATATAATCGATATAATTGGCTTAAAGATAATTGAAAATAAATGAAAACAAATGAAAATAAAAATATCCCTGACAAGGTTAATTTGCGTTAATTATTGACTGTTGGTTTTAAAAAAAGTGGTGTTTGAATATTTCGGTTTAAATGCAAACACACATTCATACATAAGTACCTCAGAGAAATAAGAATATGTGCAAAGTTTTTTATACCGATATCTTTCTTGAGAGTAACGGTACAATTTTGTTTGGTATGCCAAGGTCTGCATTTGCAGTCCAACTTAACTATTCGCTTGCGAAATTCTTCTTTACTCATTATTCTTAGTACCGTTATTACAAATTTGTGTTGCGAGATTTGGTTTTCATATGAAATAAGTAAATATTTATAGGTATGTGCAATCAGAGACCAGTATTGATTTGGCAAGCATAGAGAGCAGGTTATCAAAAAATTTGTGTTATTTGCATTGGTATCATAAAGTAAAATGTAGTAAAATAGATGACTTCTCTTGAACAAAGAATAATTGAATTATTTATGCGTTAATCTGTAGAATGCCACATGGAAGACATTTATCTGATGAAGAGCGGGGTCTGATTAAAGGGCTAAGCGAAAGTGGCAAAAGTATTCATGAAATTGCTGCTAGAAAAAATCGGCATAGGAATACCATCAGCAACTTTCTTAAAAATCCAGAAACATATGGTCAACACTAAATTTTGGGCAATCTACACATCTCATCTGATGACATTTACAAGGGGATGTTTTCTCTCAAGCCGTCATCGCATACAGATGCTGATAGTCGTTCAGCTATTTTGCTTAAGAATTGTGCAGCGTTATTTTTATAAATCTTTATCTACGGGCACTTTCTTAACAGATTGCAAGTGTACAATCATTGCACCTCTTTTTAAAAGTGGAAGAAAAAATGATGTTCGTAATTATAGCCTGATTTCCAATCTATCAATCACCTGTAAACTGCTTGAATGCATTGTAAATTTACCCAAGCCAACATGGTTTTGTAACTGGCCATTCTTCAGTTTCTAATCTTGCTGTTTTTTGCAAATTTTGTATTTCATCGTTTTCCAAAGGGCTCCAAGTTGATTGCGTCTACCTACACTGACTTCTCCAAGGCTTGCTTGGGCCTTCACTCCACCTTTCTGCAATGGCTTAAGTCATATTTGACGGACAAACGATTTGTGGTAAAAATTGATGGAGTTTTATCGAACCAGTTTGTTGCTACTTCAGGTGTCCACCAAGAGAGTATTTTAGATCACTTCTTTTTGTCATTTTCATCAATGATCGATAAGGAAATGTTTTAGTTTTTCTAATTTTTTGCTCTTCGCGGATGATTTAAAAATCTGCTCATCTGTTAAGAACTAAGTGGATGCTCAGAAGCGAGGTTTGGATGGTTCCATGTGTAGAAGTCCAAGCAAGTGGGGAAAGTTACTGATCCGACGTATTTTCCCCCTCTACGGCGCAGCTGACTATTTTTTTTCTACTTAATGTCAACAATACCCAAAAAAATTTCAGCCGGTATTAAACGAGTTGTTAAAAAGTTTTTTTCGACAGCTGACGGTTGGTTTCGTCATCCATTGGATGGCGTCTGCCTTTAGCATAAAATGATGAGGTCAAAATGACCCCTGGCTCCCGGACTATTCGTTCTCACCTCGAGTACGCTGTTATCATTTGGAGACCTTACGACCAACTCTTGATTAATAGAGTAGAACGCGTTCAAAATTTTTTTCTTAAGCAAGCTCTACGTTCCCTCCAATTTGAGTCGCCTGTTCCATCCTATAATTCTCGCCTAAAGCTAATTAATCTAGAATCTCTTGAAAAGAGAAGGACAGTCCCTTCACTTTCGTTTATTTTCAGTGTTGTTAATGGCATCGTCGACTGTCCAGTTCTACTTGAGCCGATAAGCTTTAATGCTCCCAAAGAAGCCTTTGAAATATTTACCCTTTTTATGGAGTAAACTTTAAGACTAAATATGCTAGTAATGCACCCATTGTTCGCATACTTCGAGACTATAGTTCGTTATTCGCATTTTGGTAGGACAATATCAGCTTTTAAATCTAAAATAAAATATTTCTTGCATTATTTTTTGTATGCTTAAGGAAAATTTATTTAAATAAATTTTCAAATAATATTTACAATAAAACTTAAATTTAAATCAATATTTAAATAAATTTACTATAAAATCTAAATTAAATTTTTAGCCATATCGGCATCCAGAGCGCATTCGCAGGAGCTCGGTAATTTAATCATCGCCTCCTTCATCACACCATTCACCAATACCACAAATTTCTTATAGACGAGACGTTGTTTACATCTCGAATAGCCGTACAACAAATTATATCTGCAAGGCAACTCAATCTTTTCACACCAGCTCACTAGCACACCTTGCTTGTGCTGCTCATGTTGCACGATCAGTACCCACTTGGACTCTTTGGTGAGGCCACCCTGGGGATAAATTACGCGTGACTTAGTAACGCAATTCCCCGTCTCATCCACCACACGACCAGCGGCGTTTTTCGGTTGTACTAAATCCTCCTGGAAATATGATTTGAACTGCTCGAATTGTTGGGGGTCGATCTTGTCCAATTGTGTAGCTTCCGCATAATTTGGCACTTCTGGACAATATGACATTCCAATAATTCGTTCAAGACAGATGATTTCGTCGTCATCACCATCGTCGTCCTCGTCATCGATAAATGCATAATCATTTAATCTGGTTGTTTCTGCATTGAATAAATTTACGCCGACTCCGACTCTGAATATGCTTGGTACATTGGTAGTTACTTCGCCATTGGTAGTTACATCTTGCGGTCTGCCTTCAACTTGAAGTATACCCAAAATAAACGCCAGAATCTGTGATAACGAACTCAACTTTAAGAAGTTTTTAAACATTTCGATGATTTTGTCTGATGATGACCTGTGCGAGGAATGTCGACTTTGGTCAACTTTCAGCTCGATTTATAGCTCATCTCGGGATAGGCAAACCTTTGGGAAAACCCAGCATTAATAGTTATTGTTTACCTTCAAAGTAATTCAGGCTGCTCACTCGCTTTTACTGGGTTTGTTTTTGTTGTTATGTTGAAAGTGAAAAAAACCCAATTTTAAAAGTCATCTGGTTTGTCCACGCCTCTTAAACGCAATTACACAATAGTTTTAAATTAAGAATTCCCATGCGCACTGAAACATTTGCAGGATTTCAATAGCTCTTCTCCGTTTAAAAGTATTTAGTAAAGGCACAGGTGCTGGAAAAAAAAACCTTTTCAAAAACCCTTGTAAAGAAATATCATAAACAATGGGTTTTTCCTCACGGGTCTCTACATATGTGAATGTAAATTAAATTTAAAGAAAAAAAATATTTCAGTTTTCAGCGCGGTTAATGGAACAACTCGCACCACATTCATTGCATTAGAAAGGACTAAAAGTAAAATGCCTTAGCTGCCGCTGGAATTGAAATATTTTTTACCACTTTCGATACTCGCATTTTTGTTCGAAACTCAACCAACTGATGATGGACCAGCAGCGTTTATCAAAGAGAACACGGTTGAAGCAGTGATTAGTAAATGGGGAGACATTTCAAAAATTGCATCTGGAAATATGGGAAAAGTATTACACAAAAGAGGCTAAATTATACAAGGAAGTTACACAGTTGGCCAAGATCGACCGCCAACAATTTGAACGCGTGAAATTATATTTCCAGGATGATTTAGTACAATCTCAAAGCAAAAATGACGAATAGAAAAAATATTTTTTCAAACTTCCGCATAATTTATCGAGAAAGGATTAACACACGGGAATCCAAATGGGTATTTGTGGTGCGACATCAACAACACAAGCAAGGAGTGGAGCAGTGAGAAGTTGCCTTGAAAATATCGGGTATTTATTGCCACTAGAAATTTCTTCGAAATGCAAGCCACACTAACATAAATCTAAAGAAGTTTGCTGGCGTCGGTTAATGACGAGTTGAAGAAGGAAATGGTTAAATTGATAAACTACTTTGAATGCGTCTCGACTTCACAATCCACACAACTTAACTTAAAATCAATGCAAACAAGGAAATTAATAGAGAGAAAAAAACAAAAATGTTTGTGAAGAAAAAAGTACAAAACTAATTCTACAATTTCATCCTCTCAACAGCTGATTCTATCCAATGCATGGAAAGCCGAGCAGCTCAAACGCCATATGTGAAATCTTCGGGATTCTCTCAGCTGACTATAAAAAACGTTCGTGCAAATTTTGCTTTTGCTTTCGATCTATGAAAGGTGACTCTGTTTAAAGTGAAAAATTATTGAAAATTAAGAATTTAAATCTGCTTCGTGTTCTTGCTCGAAATAAAACATCAAATGACTAAACAGAGTTAAAATTATTTGTAAAAAATGCCGTTCTTATACAAACTACTCTCTCCGTCTCTCAAAAATTTGCAAAGGCAATGCTTTTTGGGTTGGTTAAGGTTACCGTGGGTAAAAAAAAAGAGTTTAAGAAACCAAAAAAATACATTTTATCAGTTAGATTCAAGCAAAAGGTGATGAATATTAGGTAAGGCATGAAATTCTAAGTATTATAAAAAAAATTTAAAATTATAAAAGAAATCTGAAATAAACTTTTTATATGAAATATACTTTGATACTTTTTAAAATAAAAAATGAGTTTTTATAAGACTAAAAACTTCGAGGATATTCCAGATAGTTTCAAGTCCCATATCGCCAAAATAAAAATCGATATTTTTGATTATTCTTTTTTCAAGTCTTTGCATTATTTGAAAGTTTCATGCCTAAGTCAATTAGTAGTTATTTCAAGAGGAGAAGTGCCCTAGAAAAGAAGCAGTCGATCGGTTTTGGCTAGAACAAAATGGCGAAAACTTAATCACCCCAATGGAGATGGCTCGGCCATACCCTACAGAAAGGGCGGCACTGAAATGAGCAGACAAGCGCTGGACTGGAACCCCCAAGGACAGCACAGAAGAGGCAGAGCTAGGGGCTCCAGGCGACGCTGCATCGAAGAGGAATACAAAGCCGCGGGCACAACAATGAACTGGCAGAAAGTGAAAAATATATCAGGGAAACGCACAAAATGGAAAAATTTTGCTAAAATTTTACTTTGGCCCTAACGGAGACTAAGGAGTGATGCTGATGATGATCGAAAGATTTATAATTTTTGCAAATGGCGTCGTAACTCAATCATAGTTGACATTTGTGAACAAACAGGCAGGGAAGAGCGTAAAGGTCAACTAAAGATTTCCATCACTCAAAATCACTTTGTATTTAAAATTAATAAAGAGTCATTCAAAAACAAAATTGGATGATTAATATTGTGCCACGTTGCAGGTATTTGTACGTAAGGGTGCTCATCAAAAACAGTTTTGGTATTGTAAAATTTACGGTTTAAAACTTCTACCAAATTATTTCGATGAAATATGAAATTTTAACTTTGTGTTGGACAAAAAATCGAGCATTTTTTATGGCATATTCTTAAAGTACATCATCTTAAAAATATATATTCAAAAAATCATAAAGATCGGAGCACTTGAACGAAAGTTACAGACCGTGGAAGCACGCGATCTTTCTTGGAACGAGAAGTGCACGCCAAACTTTAGACGCGATTAACTCGAAGTCGTGTTTTTTGAAAATTACCGTCGCGGTGATCATTATTTATCAAAAACTATTTGACCGATTTGCATAAACTTTTTTTTTAATTATTCGATGTTACAACCTCGTGAATCCGAATGGTTCACTTTTTATAAATATTTACATAGTTCGCTGGAATTAATTTTTTTTAATTTTTCAACCCTTCAAAAATCGTTTTTTTGGTGCAAAGCGGTTTTCATATCGAGAAAAATTTTTTTTGGGTAAATAAACCATTCAGATTCACTAAAAAACATTTTTCTATAATAATCATTTAATTTTTTTGATTTCAGTTGAGCTGTTCAGGCGCTACCGTGATCACCGCAAGCCTCTTCTAAAAAACGGCGTTTCGGGGGAGGGGCGATATCAACAATAAATAATAACATTTTTTTAAATAAAAACACCAAAATGTATTCTTCGAAAGTTACCCTTTAGTATGATATGTGCCTCATTTGAATAAAAGTTCTAAAACATATTTTAAAAAAATTATGACAATCGTCCATTTTTTCGGGCTCACAAGGTATACAACCCCTTAAGTGAGCTGGACTGATATGAAAATATCTCCAGAAATCGAGGCTTTTATTAATAAATAAATTCAAAATATTTTGCGAAATATTACCCCAGTTGATAGAAGAAACTTTAAAGATCTGCATAGAAATGTTTCAAAATTTTATCGCGCATTTTCTTCCATACAAATAAGATACAAACTCGAATTCTTTTTTTGACAACAAACTACCCCGTTGCTCCTAATCTTCGTACTTCACAATATTTCGTATTTCGCAAAATTCCATTGCTGCTTAATTTCAGCAGCAGAAAGAATCTTGGTTTTGAAGTCTGCTTGATGAAGCCTACTTCCACTGCTTCTACCTCCCACAATCATCGGAAATTATCATCTACAAATTATATTATTCTTACAAGTTTTATAAGAATTAAATTACTTGCTTCCCCTTGACTCATTTTATAAAATAAATAAAGGTTGTCAAAAAAGTCTTGCGGTATTTTTATTGAATTTTCAATTGTTCATAAAATTGGTTATAATAATGCGATTTAAGTCAAATATGCGCCGTTTTGTTCGATGGCGAGTTCCCAACTAGATGCCAACTTCATAATGCCCCTCTTATAGAAGCTCGCTTCCCTATTGTCAAAAAACTCGGAGAGCCAATTTTCACAGGACTCTCTTGTGGACAACTTCCAACTACCAAGCTCGTTCGCCATGGACAGAAATAGGTGGTAATCACTTGGTGCGAGATCCGGACTATACGGTGCGTCAAGTCGTGTGGCAGCCATACATCGAGCTTCTTTTTGAATCCAAGCTTCTTCAAATGGTTTATAATGGTTTGATGACTCATGCCCAGCTCTTGGCCGATTCTACGGCTGCTACTATGCCGGTCTCTTTCGATCAATTCAGCGATTTTATCGCAATTTTCGACGACAGGCCTTCCGGACCGTGGAGCATCTTCGATCACCTCTGCACCAGAACGAAAACGTTGAAACCATCGTTGTGCGGTGGAAATGGAAACTGTATCGGGTACATAAACTGCACAAATTTTATTGGCAACATGAGATGCATTTTTGCCTTTATCGTAGTAGTACTGTAAAATATGCCGAATTTTCTCTTTATTTGTATCCATGTTTGCGACGCTATAACTCACGAACGACTAAAAGCAAACAACAATTAATCAAACACGTGTTAGCACGTGAAAAGAGCTTTCCAAAAAGCTCTAGCGTGAACCGATGCGACGAATACAACTAGAACTACGCGCTTGCAAAGACAAGCTTGCGGAAATACCGCAAGACCTTTTTGACAACCTATATATAATATTTTTAATAAACAAAAATTTCTCATAATTTTTGAAATGAAAGAGTGTGTGGAAATTACGTTCCTATGTTGCTTTGTTTTGTTTTATTTGCATACCAAAAACTGTTCAACATTGTAAAAAACGGGTCTAGCAATACGTTCTCTATTAAACTTCTGAACAATAAGATCTATAAAATAAATACATTTGATCCAGATGATTATAGAAAGACTACAAAGTCGCTATCAACACAAAATATCTCTTGGTACACTTATGAAAACAAGCAAACAACACCAATAAAAGTTATAGCAAAAAATCTTCATCATTCGTGCGATCCTACTGATATCATACGAGATCTTAAAAAACAAGGCCTAAAAATCACTAATGCAGTTAAAAAGCTAAAATGGAAAACAAAGGAGCCACTAGATATGTTTCTACTCACATTCGAATCAATTGAAGATATTAAAAATATATTTGAAATAAAAACAATCTTACATGCGGTTGTCAAAATTGAAGCGATTAAACAAACAACATTAATTCCTCAATGTAAGTCATGTCAGTCCTACGGACATACTCAAAATTATTGCGGCAAGCAGCCACGCTGTGTCAAATGTGCGCAGAAGCACAAAACAATCGAATGCACAAAATCAAAGGAGCAGCTGCCAAAATGCTGCAACTGTGGAGAAGCACACCCTGCTAGCTACAGAGGCTGCATAGTAGCCAAAGAACTACAAAAAATTCGCGACAAAAAAATTGGACAGCGGAAAAATAACACTGAGGCTGAAAGCCAAACTAAAGGAAGAGAGAAAAATAAAGATGAAGCTAGTACAAAATCAATATCGCATAAACCAATACCAATTCCAGCCCCAAGCAATCTACCAACCTATTCACAAGTGGCAACAACTAACGAAAATGTCACTACACATGAAGAAAATATACTTTCAAAAATATTGCAAAAACTAACAGAACAACAAAAATTTAACAAATCACTGGAGCAAAGGTTGCAAAATCTTGAATTTAAAATTTATCAGTCAATTACACATGCCTAATTTTTTAAAAATAATGTTATGGAACGCGAACGGTCTCCCAAAGCACCAGCAAGAATTGGAAATGATTCTCAATTCAGAAAAAATCGACATTTGTTTAATTGCTGAGACGCATTTCCCTAATCAAACTTTTTTCAAGATCAAAAACTTTGAAACTTACCACACTATTCACCCAAGCAATAGTGCCCGAGGCGGAAGTGCCGTAATTATTAGAAGCAATATTAAACACTACGAACAAGAAAAAGTCAGCACCAATGAATTCCAAGCCACCGCCATCACAATTAATGCTGGAGGTGATCTAGCATTGACAGCTGTTTATAGTCCTCCAAAGCACCAAATCAAATACGATCAATATGTCCATCTTATTGAGCGTCATAAAACAAAATTCATTATGGGCGGTGACTTTAATGCTAAACATATCCATTGGGGATCTAGGCTAACAACCACTAAAGGAAGGGAGCTCTTCAAAGCGCTTCAACAAACAAACTGTAACACTGCATCTTCATGGATGCCAAGGTATTGGCCATCTGATCCACAAAAAAATCCGGATCTTATCGATTTCTTCATCACCAGAAAAGTCTCCAGTGCTTATCTTAATATTGAAAATGGGCTAGACATGAATTCAGATCACTCGCCGATCTATCTAACTCTCAGCGAAACGGTAGTGTTACGTGATCCAGTTCTCAAATTAACTAGTCAATTTACCGACTGGGATTATTTCCGCAAAATGTTAGAAGAATCTGAAGACAATACGTTTCCAATGGAATCAACAACAAAGATAGATGACGAAGTTTTAAAACTGACGAGAGAAATACAACACTCTGCTTGGTCGAGCACACCTCCTTTAATGAAAATTTCCGCTGGCCACAAATACACAAAAGATATAAAAGAAATGGCGCTAAAGAAGCGAAAAATGCGGCGTAGGTGGCATCAAACAAGATCACCTGTTGATAAAGCAGCTTTGAACAAAGCAGCGAAAGATCTCAGCCATAAAATTAAAGAATACAAAAATCAATCATTTACAAACTACGCACAGCAATTAAATAATAAAAGAGACACAAACTACTCACTGTGGAAATGCACCAAAAAGCTTAAACAGCCAGCTAACCATAATCCACCAATCAAAGTAGGCAATAATGGATGGGCGAAAACCAACATAGAAAAAGCAAACATATTTTCAGATTATCTAGCAAAAATCTTTACACCCAATAGCGACACATCACCAATACTAAATAATGATGGCATAGCCAATGATAATTATGGCGATATAGTACCCATAACTGAAGATGAGATGTGCGCCGAGATAAAAAAGTTGAAGTCGAAGAAATCTCCAGGGTTTGATTTAATAACTGCCGAAGTCCTCAAACAAGTTCCACGAAACATCATTACTAAGCTAACAAACATAATGAATGCTTGCTTTAAGCTGCAATACTTTCCAATCTATTGGAAAATAGCTGATGTCATCATGATTCTAAAACCAGGAAAGCCTCCAAATGATGTAGCATCATATCGACCGATTTCAATATTGCCCATCTTGTCAAAACTGTTGGAAAAATGTTTGATAAAGCGCCTGAACAATATCATAGAAAATAAACAAATAATATCAACACACCAATTTGGATTTCGCGCGCGCCACTCAACTATTGGCCAAATTCACAGATTAACTCGTATCATCGAGAACACATTTGAAGAAAAAAATGTCTGTTCGGCTGTATTTCTCGATGTCTCTAAAGCTTTCGATAAAGTATGTCATGCTGGCCTGATGTGGAAAATAAAGAATGTACTGCCAACAAAATGTTTTAATATCTTAAAAACCTACCTGTCTGAGCGCTATTTTCGCGTCAGGTACGAAGATGAGTTCTCTGAACTGAAAGAGATAAAAGCTGGTGTGCCGCAAGGAAGTGTGCTTGGACCTCTTCTCTATCTACTTTTCACTCACGACCTGCCAAACAGCAGAAATTGCTTTATAGCAACATTTGCTGATGATACTGCAATATTAACCGTCGGAAAGACAGAAATAGAGTCTACTGCACAACTGCAGCTTGCTATCAATAAAATATACAATTGGACAGATAAATGGCACATTAAACTGAACGAAACAAAGTCTGTACACATCAACTTTACAAACAAAAAGACCAACTACCTGCCAATATACATAAACAGCATTAAAGTACCATACTCTAATACAGCAAAGTATCTAGGTATGACGCTCGACACGAAACTTAGGTGGAGTGCGCACGTGAAAAAGAAAAGAGAAGAACTGGACCTAAAATTCCAAAATATGCATTGGCTAATGGGTAAGCAATCAGCGTTATCCGCACCCAACAAGATACTGCTTTACAAACAAATTCTCAAACTTATCTGGACCTATGGGATTCAGCTATGGGGTTGTACCAGCTATAGTAACACAGCGCATATACAAAGATTTCAGACTAAGGCACTCAAGCATGCAGTTTGTGTGACCTCAATATTGATTCGGTTACGGCAACCATAAAGAAATTTGCAAAGTCGCACGCAGAGCGACTAAGCAAGCATGTGAACAATGAAGCCTCGATTCTTAACGATAATACAAAATGGAAACGAAGGCTCAAACGTAAAAAACCTCTAGATTTAAACTAATTAATAAATAAAAATCAGTTAAAAGTATGAATTGTATTTTGCTGAGGATTAACTCAAATTATTTGTTATAACAAAACTCCACAAAAATTGCTCGTTAGTATATATATGTAATGTTATACTAGTTGCAATGAAAATACTAATAATAAAAAAAAAAAAAAAAAAAAATTTGCATTCAGTTTATTTCAGCCATTTCAGCCAAGATTTTTGGTGTTATTAATCAAGGCAAATTGAGTACTGAAGGTGGCGCCTTTAAACAACAGTTACTTTATACTCTGACGTCAGCTCCCTTCGCAATGCAAAGCAAACAAAAGTAGGAGAAGTTACATCTTTGTGAAAATTCAGTGAATGACTTGGTAATTTGCGATTTGTGAGATTTAAACTAATCAAACTATCGCTTTCTCTGTCATTCTTGTTTCATTCCACTCCCTTATAGACCCATCACAATGGGTACGTTCCGCCCGTTGCGGCAACGAATTTGACTGACAGCAAAATGGATTATGTGTATTTGAGTTGAAGGCGTCACAAACATGCGTCCGATACGCCAACTTTCTACTTTTGCCGTACGGAAAGTGCGGCGTAAGTGGCAACTCTTTAAAGAAGAATAATTTTATACCGCGCAAATTTTTATCGGTGGTGATTTTTATTAAATCAAGTGATTTGCATAAATAGAAATGGAGTTTAAATGAATTGAGTTAATTCAATTAAATCTTGAAAGAGTAGAGAAAAGGCCAGGCTTAACCGAGTTCTTCTGCAAAATGAATGTACATCCAGATCTCGAAGTTATGGTCGCACCCACCGTCTACGACCATCATAAATTCTATTGAAACCCTCTTTCGCTCCAATAAGCATTAATTTTAAAATATATTTCACAACCAACAAAAATCTGTTTATGCACAATGAAATATAAAGATTTACTTTCACAACAAGAACATTTTTTTTTATATTTATATGCGGCAATACTTTCATTGTGGCAGCACGGTACGTCACGTCCGGCAAATGTGTTCCCGCAATAGATCACAAAGGACCCATTGTAACAGCCCATTACTACTAAACTGCACTGCTTCAACTTCTTAGTTTCGAGTTGGCCAAACATGTTGCATGCAATCAGGCGCAAACCAAAGAAATCTTGAGCATACGAGTCAATAACAATAAAAAGTATGCCTTAAAAATATTGTAAAAGGATGTAAACCGTAGGCAGACGGTGGCGTTATCAGCGTTAACAGTTTTAATGCGCATTAGTAAGAGAAGAGCGCTCGAAATCTATCAATGCCAATTTCGCAACTTTACTTTCAAAAAATATTTTTTTTTTATTTTGCGCCTCTAAACAAAGAATTTATTTAATATTATTATTATTATTTAGTGACTGGTATGAATACCAGTACTAAAATTATGTTTTTTAAGATATGTTCATGGGTCTGTGTTGTGTGGTCTAGGCGAAGGCGGGAAAAGATTCGGGTTTTCTATCCATTCTTATTAATATTGGAATAGTGTTCATGTTTGTAGTTTTTTAATGACTGCCGCTGCTTGTGTATTATGCATGTCTTTATATGCCGTTTTATTTATTTATTTATTAATAATGAAATATAATTATAAATAACTATGTATATTACAAAAAAGAGGCACTAGCTACTAAGACTATCGGCCTGATGTTTATCTAATATATTTTACCATTACTGAGTATAACAACTGTATATTTAGGGAGCATTAAGATTTTGTCATCATTGTATTAGATATAGTAGATTGTTTTGGTATATAAACTTGTAAATATCTTTAACATTATCGGGTGAGCATTTTCTTAATGCGACGGAAGGTGATTGGTTGTTAAATATGTTTTTCCTACTATTGGAAAACTTAGGGCAATGATCTAAAATGTGATTTATAGACAGTGGGCGGTTGCATATACTACACTCGGGGGCTGCTTTCCCAGTTAGGAGGTGTTCGTGGCTAATTTTAGTATGACTTAGACGTCGTCGTTTTATATCGATTCTTTCTGTTTTTGGGCTGATTATAATTGGGGCATTGCAAGCGAAATTCGCTGCATTATTGGCATATGTGTTTCCCTCGATACCTGTGTATCCTTGGACCCACAGTAGTTTTAGTAATTTACTGTTTTTTATAAGCAAATCCCTTATTTGATTAACAGTTTCCCATTTGTTGCAAGTGGGATTACTAGACGCTTGGATGACTGATAAGCTGTCGGAGCATATTATGGTTTTCGTCTTTTTCTGGATAGATAACACCATAGCTTCGTGTATTGCCGCTGCTTCTGCCGAGAATATAGAAGAGTAAGGGAACATGGCTTTTAAACTTAAAAATATGCCATCTTCGGATGTTACGCTGAATGCAACATTGTCTTCCGTTCTAGATCTGTCAGTAAAGACGATTGACCAGCCGTTATTTTTATGGGTATTGACCTTTTGCGAGAAAAAGCTGCTTAAACATTGGATTGGTGGTGTTGTCTTTTTCTTTGTGTATGAAGTGTGATATCACATGTGTGAGTGCTTAATTTCCGAGGAGGATTATAATAGGAGAGTGTTTGCGGTTGTGTTTCTAAGTTATATCCGCGGGAAACATTAATGATTTTGAGTAGAGCAGGCGTCACGTTATAACTTCTTTTGGATGGTAGCAGTTTTTTAATGCCATCTTTTATAATTGATGTATTTAAGAAAAGTGTTTTTGGGATAAGTTTGGAGTGGATTTCTTGGATTCGTTCTTCAATTGTAGGCAAGCCAGATTCAATATGGAGGATTCTTATTGGGGTGGTGCGGAAGGCAAATAGGCTGCTTCTGATAGCTTTGTTGTTTATGGGTTTTATGATATTAAGTGTAGTTTTGGGTGTGGAGCCATATAAGAAAAGACCGTAGGCAATTTTGCTTATGATTATTGCTTTAGTGATGTGTATAAGTGTGTTTATGTGAACATACCCAGCAAAACCTGCGTGCCCGAAACTCTAACACAATTACACTTTTTTATTTGTTACAAACACATATGCACGCAGGAGAGGGCTTTCTGTAATTCGATATCGAGCAAAAACGATAGTCGAAGTATCGTTTTTGCTTTCTCTAACAAAAAATGTCGTAGCGTCACATCGAACGTTCGATAGATACAGCTCGACATCACTTTTGCTCTCGTTTTCATTTTCTCAGCTGTTTATTTCTTCAAAATGTAAGTTAAAAATTAAAATTTTTTTTTAATTTTAAGTTTCATATAGTTGTTTGCATAGGTCTCAACAAACAAACGCTGCTCAACTAAAAATAATGGTGGAATATATGGAGAAGCACGATACATTAGCTAAAAATAGCTTACAGAGTGCAGCTAATGGCCGTTCGAAAAGGAAAGAGTTATGGGATAAGCTAACGGAACTATTAAACAGTAACGGACCTCCCATGAAGCCAACAAAAGCATGGCAGAAAGTTTGTATTAACACTTACTTTTAAACATTTTCATTTGTGGTAATAAATTCTTGTAATACCCCTAGGTATGGACTGACTACAAATATAATGCAAAACGCAAGCTTACCCAGCGCATGAAAAGTATAACGAAAACGGGTGGTGGTCCATATGATGCGGTTTCATTGAACCATATGGAGGAACGAATAGTTGCCGCAGCCAAAATAGGCGAGCACATATCGGGAGTACCAGGCGCAAGATCATATGGTTGCCATACAGACGGACCCAGCTGTTCTACTGCGGCTCCTCAAGCAGACGATAATTTCGTTTGTGAATATTTGGCCCAAATCTCGAGCGCCGATAATACTTCTAGTGACGACGAAGGCAAAACATCAAGGAAGTCTGAGCCCCCAAAAATTAGTATACGCCAGGAAGGGGAAATCGACGAGGTACAACCTGCTAAAACAAAAAGATGTTCAGACCCCAAAATCCAAATCATTGAAAAAGAGATTGAAAAGAAAAATTTCAAAATGAAGTGCTGAGGCTTTTCGAAGAGAGCAATGAAATCGCAAAGAGGAAACTGCAACTAAAGGAGACACAAATTGCAACTGAAGTGCAATATAAAAAAATGAAGATTCAAGTCTTAGAGCTAGACTTGGAAAAACTCAAATGTGAAATCGCATTGCTAAAACGTAAAATGAGTAATTAATGAGTTACTTTATGTATGTGATAACTTTAAGCTTAGTTTTTTACCTTTTATAAAAAGAAAGACTGATACCTGAGAAATGAAGTACAATTTTTTGTTATACTTAAGAAATTTTATTTAATTTATCAAATGAAGAAATGAAGTACAATTTTTAGTTTTACTTAAGAAATTTTATTTAATTTACCAGTAATAAAATTAAATCTTTACATTGCTGATTGAGAAAGATGGTCTTTTATTCTACTTCTTATCCTCTCTGATAATCGATTGTTTATGTCCAATGGTGTACATTCTAACAGTCCTTCTTGTCTTTGAGTTAGATTTTCGTTTCTGAATTGATATGGAATATTCCTATCGATGCATACATTGTGAAGAGCGGCACACACGTTTGCAATTTTTGCAACCAATGTTGGGTTGTACCTTGGCTTTCTATCGTCCGATAACATTCTCCAGCGGCCTAAAGTGAACAATGCAATTAATGTTAGTGTATTTATATTGGATTCAATGAATACAGGAACCTTTGTATACGCCAATGCTTCTTTGGACAATGCTTCTAGCCTTACTGTGAATGTCGTTGAAAATACATTTGCCTACGTCGGTCTCATTTTCGCGTAATCGATACGGGGTCATAAGCCATGGCTCAAGAGGGTATCCAGAATCCCCTAAAAATATACATATTTATTCAGGTATCTTAATTTTTTCCTATTTAATCACTCACCTAATAGCCACGAACTTGTATCTCCATTATTATAGCGCCGCTCCATTACCTTCCTCTCATTGGAGGCTTTCCAAACAAAGGAATCGTGCGCAGCTCCTCCGTACTGTGGGCATATAGCTTTTATTCTTAATTTATGGTCACATATCTGCAAAAAAAATGTAGAGTACGATAACTCCAAGAAAAAAGGATTAAGAGCTAGTGTAAGTATATATTTACAATCATCGCGTTTATGCTATGCTTTCCTTTCCTGTTGAAGTATATATGCTCGTTCTCAATAGGCCTCAACAGCATTAAATGAGTACCATCTACGGCACCAACAACTGCAATGAATTAAAATAGTACAAAATTTAAATTTCGTTAATATTGCACTACTTACTTCCCGGAAAGTTATATTTTTCATGGAACCACTCTTTGCACGGCTGGAAGTTTTTTTCGAAAGATATCCATTGGTTGCATAGAGTTTCTTCCATCGACGATAATGTGCTGCGAAATATCTTCCATTGCTGCTGTGTTTGCGCCGCCAGTTTGCCACTGGTACCCGCCACCTGCTAATATCTCCAGCGTTGCAGCTAGCCTCAAAATTGGAGGTATATATGTACTCCTAAGTCCTTCTCTAAGGTTTATTTCACAAAGGACGTACATAAAAACCTCCTTGGTCAGTCGGTATTTTGTTTGGAAGCTGTGCAAACGAAATACTTTGATATTTGCTTAATGAAATTTGTATTCATCTTACTATAAATCGGGCAATTCCATTGGATTCGACGCATCGCGTATTCTCCTTCTATTTATTGAAGAGTTTTCTTCATTAAAATCTTCCAAAATTAAAAAAATAGCGCCAATTGTACATATTTACTTTTAATTTTTATTGCTTTCGTGCACTTTTTGACAACTATAAACCACTTTCCAAACACTTCCGAAAATATGAAAACGATAGTACAAGTATCGAAATACGGGAACCAAAATGTGATCGTCGCGCATTCGATATCGAATTAAAGTGTCAAGCAAACGAGTGTCGACTATCGAATTACAGAAAGCCACCCCAGGTTTTGCTGAGGCGTCACCGAAACTCTAACACAATCGACTTTTTTTTGATTCTCCGTCACCTTTGGAAAATGTGTAAGCAGTAAGCAAACTTCATTCATATATTTTTTCTCATTTTTGCATCAATAGAAAAAAAAACAAAAAAAAACGGCAAGTGGCTGTCAAAGCAATAAGTCAAAAAGATATCTTTTCTCTCTTTTTGATATCAAAGTAGGCCGAGAATCAAATTGTCAACCTTTGGCAAATGTGTAAGCAGCAAGCAAACTTCATTCATATATTTTTGCTCATTTTTGCATCAGTCAAAGCAAACAAGCGCCGTAGCCGAATGGGTTGGTGCGTGACTACTATTCAGAATTCACAGAGAAAACGTCAGTTCGAATCTCGGTGAAAGCAAAATTAATAAAAACATTTTTCTAATAGCGGTCGCCCATCAGCAGGCAACGACAAAACACCGAGTGTATTTCTGCCATGAAAAAAATCTCCTCATAAACATATCATAAAACAAAATAAAATAAATGTATAAAAAAAAATTTTTTTTTGTGATTCGAACCAAGGTTTTCGGATCGGAAGCCCACATTGCTAGCCGCTGGGCTATCGCGCTGTGCTGCCGGCGCTGGCCTAAAAGTTATTTTGTTCGTCGCTACGTTTATATGAAACTGGCACTGGCAAACGAATCCATATGTATGAAAGGGATAAAAAATCACACGTACACAAAATTTTTGGCACGATTTTCCCAACGCTTTTAACAACGTGATTGTAAAGGGGCGTGGTTAGTGACAGTTTAAGGACCACGCGTGGCGGTTACGTGAAGGGTAACCCGACCGCCACTCTTCTTGCTGGGTACCCTTTGTGTGATAGGTAAGATAGTAAATTAATTCTGGGCTGCAGGTCTTTCTTTAGTTTTAGGAGATGTCTAGAATTTAGAATTAGAAGTAGTACCGTACAGCAGTAACAGGCATAGTGAAAAGATTTTTTGAGATGTGCTCCGTAGCACACCGCTAATCGGCTGATGGGCTGCTCTAACTTTGGATCTGTTTAACAAAATTTAGCTTGCGCATGCATAGTCTTAAAATAGACTTCGCAAAAATGAAACTTATGAGAATACAAACAAAAAACACATCTCCTCTTGAACTTACTACCAAAGAAAACTCCATCTTTATCGAAGATGTGGACGAGTTCTGCTACCTCGGTAGACAAATCACAAAAGATGGTAAATCATGAACTGCGTTTCATCAGATTAGCAGACTGTGGCGATCTCGTACCCTGTCACTAAAAACCAAACTTAAAATATTCAATGCCAGCGTTAACTCGGTCCTTCTGTATGGTTCTGAGACCTGACTTGTGTTTGACCAAGTAAGTCGACGTCTTCAAACGTTTGTCAACAATTTCCTCAAAATTATATGCCGTATATTTTGGCGGTTGAACAAATCTTCAGTATGGACCTTCTTCTGTTTACTGAAAGCTGCCCAATTAATTCCGAAATAAAAAGACGAAAACGGAATTGGATTGGATATATGTAGGTACTCTCCGCTTTTCAATGGAATCCGCGAGCAAGTCGACGTCAAACTTGGTATCGTACAATCTCACACGAGAGTCTTTCAACCACCAGCTGGAACCAAATCAGCCACTTAGCGGCTGACAGAAATCGTTGGAGAACCTCGTTTCCGCCCTATCTTCCGACTAGGAGCGACATAATATGCATTACAAAATTGTTTAATCTAGTGGGCAGACCCCGGACAGTACCCGGACAGCCAAATATCGAGCTCTGCGCCATAAGGGTGCTGAGAGAGCGGGGTAGGGTCTCCTGCATCATTATACTCGAGTATAGTTCCGCTCCTATCACTAGGCGGATAGGAATGGATTCAAAAAATCTCGAATCCGCCAGTCTCATGTGCCGTAAGGCGCCGCTATAGCCGGGTCGACGCTTCTGAGGGGGGTGACGCGCTGGAAGCCCGGTACCACCGCAGCATGTGCGGCAACGCGCTTATTGTTGCCGTTTCGTCCACGAATGGTGATGACGCATCCACTTTGGCTTCCTACCTGGGTACTTAGTAACCCCAGTTGCCTTGCGATGCCGCTCGAAATGATCGTCACTGGTATTCACGCGTCAATGAGAGCGCGTACCAGATGAAGGCGTCCCCCAGCCTCGATTTTAACGACGGCGGTCGGCAATATTGTTGCCACTGGACGTAGCGCCTCTCCCGGGATTAGACAGCCTGCGCGGAATGCGGGTGGTAATGCTCGCTGGTGAGGCCTAGTCGCCAGTCTCGCATTGCGTCTTGGACGTTGGCGCACCAACGTCGTTCGCGTGCGTGGTCGAAAAGGCCTAGTTTCCGCTCCACGCTCGCGCCGACGTTCGTGCTGTAGCTGGGGTCAAAGAGGCCTAGTCTCCAATCTCCTGTCTACGATGGTACGGAAAGGCCTACTTTCCGCTGCGGCCACAACTGGGCGAAAATACGTAGTTTCCGCTCCAGCCGGGGTTTGATCGGGAGACGGTGTCGCCGATAAGTCGTCTGACGCGTTTACCGACACCGCGTCGCTCTCTTCATCAGCGACTTGCTGGCTCCACGAGCGTCGTTCCTCGGGTATGTGCAACATTGTGTGATGGTGGTCGCCGCATCGTCTGCACCTTCGCTCGCTTGTACAGTTGCGCGAGTTGTGGGCCATGTAGTATTTTTCCAATGATACCGAATTAGTCTCATACTTCGCAAAAATGAGACACGCAAAAATGTTTGAGTGAAAAGGGGGTGGCAGTACTGTACTATAACAAAATTTTCTGTGTATCGGTGTTTTGTAAAATTGGATTCAATTGGACTTTTTGAGAAGTTTTCCTTTCTTTTGAAAAATTTCCCCAATGCTCTGATAAAAATGCTAAAAATAATTCTGCAGGTGTGGCCTACATCAGACCAGTAATCGGCTTTCAGTGATTTCGACAGAATCAGCTGGTATGCCGACGTAACCGGGCTATGATAGGGATTCGTTTATGGAAAAACTGAGTTTGTGTTGAGTCATAACACTTCGTTGCCATCTGAAGAACGACTGAGTGTTTGAATACGTGTGAAACGAGCGAGTTAATATCGCTTTCGCGATATGAGAAAAAAGAAATATCTTTTTTATATTTTAACGCCGAAGTGCGTGATTATTTTCGATATTCTTAAGACTAACTTGTTACAGAAATCTTACTGCTATTTATACTATTTGAATGCGACGGTTGTTGTCGCATTGGGATAATTCGTTTATGATTGTGTATTGTTTACTTTAACTTGTAGATAACAATTTATGTAAATGTTTATGGTTTGTTTAGATGATACCGAATTTCTATTGTTGTTTACTTGATAATGTATGTCTATTGACCATGGACTGAAGTGATTAGAAAAGAAGAAAGTGAGGCCATGACGTTAACTAGCGAGCAAGAAGCCGCAGTCGACGGCCCTGTAACGTGGCAGACGAAGTTGCTCGCACACTTTTGTTTTTCACCATAGCTAATGGCCGAAGGATGATACATACGAGGGGAACTTCGGCTGTCACGTCACGGGTGTGATTCGTCAGCCGAATTCTGCACGATCATTTCGCATCTATTCACACAATCGTCCAAGCAGTCGGTGTTCAGAGAACTGTGTTGATTTTTTTGTATATCACCAGCACAGTTTTTTTTTGTAAACATACCCCAAGTGACGTCAGTCCATTACCTCATTCTGTCAAATTCGGTAAGAGCCGAATAACGGCCTGCTAAAGAACACACCATCAGCAACGACGCGATGTGGAGGCCAACGAGTGAGGAGCCCATTCTATGGCAAATCAAACGCAGAAAGTGGCGATGGATAGGTCACAAGGTTAGAAAACCACCAGATAGCAACACGAGAATGGCACTGGAATGGAAACCGCAAGGGAGCAGAGGTCGCTGTCGGCCAAAAAACATTTGGAGAATGTCGATGCTGCGCGTACTAGCAGATGCCGACATCTCAGGGGGCGGTACAAAAAAAAAAACAGCACAGAACCGTGTACGATGGAAGAGTCTTGTCGAGAGCCTATGCTCCCCAGCAGAGTGAACAAGGATATACAAAAATAGCACACCTCTAAAAATATTTTCACCATGGGCCTATCCTGGTAAAAATTTATCATCCTAGCGCTCTAAATACGTTGCTCTAGACAACAACAAAGTAAAAGGTAAACAAAGTTTGACAATTTAGAGAAAATATCAAATTATAAAAAAGGGCGAATCATCTGCTCTACTGCTAATACCTTAATGATTTTCCTTGAATCGAATAACCAAATTACAAAAACAAAACACATGTAAATGTTGTTGCGCTAGCGCAGTTACCTAATATTATTTCCCCAATTAATTCTTAGCAATTAAATAAATCAGCAAAATTGTTCAATGCATACTTTCAGGCGAAAGCGTTTCAACCAGAATTTTAATTTGCGCCTTTATTGTGCATTGTATTCGATCTTTGCTAAGCAAAATTTTGCTCTTAATTCCGTAAATTGCTGGAAATGTAGGTATTTTGCAATTGATTTGAACTTTTTAGCGACCGAGCACTAATTTTAAGCAACTTATATTAGGTTCAAGCAGGCCTTTAGTTGCCAGTAGCAAACAGCAACTGGAGAGGGCCGTGTCGCTAGTGCAAGAAAATCATTAATTTGCCATGGAATATTTTTCAAAGATTCTGTCAGCAATGCAGGAACTTTTTTGTTTGAGACCACCTATAAACGACAGCAAAGTGAGTAAATTGTATTGGCTTTTGGTTTCTGTATAAATAAATAACAATTTTGGTCTTTTCAGCTGTGGTGCTCTTTTCCTTTCTGGTGCAGTTTCGTGTATGCCAATATTGATTACAAACCGAGCCGTCAGGTATTGCGAAGACCATTCAAGTGATGCTGTTCTAAATGTGCTTTCAATGGTGACACATTGAAAATCATAGAGTTGTGAGTGGCTGCCGGATTTTTCACATATATAAATAGAACATTCCAGTGGCCCAACTAGCCATTTGGGTTGATGCGTGATTACCATTCGCAAGTGCGTAGATTTGAATCTCCGTGCATGAAACACTAAAATACTAGAAATAATTTTCAAGTTAATTACTTTAATTATTTAATTACCAAAAAAAAACAAATACTTTTATTGATTGTGGGAATTGTTATCCTGAGTTGTGTTGTTGTACATAAGATTTGCAAAGCACCGCACATTATTTTTATGTAATTGTACTAAAAGGAAAGCAAACGGCCTATCGCTTGCGTGTAGACATACCTATTACTACCATCGGCAGCTTGCTGCTCGAATGACATGCCCGGCAAGCCTGGGAACTCATTGTGGTAGTAGCAGAGAATGTTAATGGAACTCCATTAATATGCTCTGGTAGTAGCTAGCTGTTGGATCGGCAGCTCGCTGCTCGAGTGACCTGCCTGGCAAGCCTCATTGTGCTATTAGGAGAGAATGTTAATGGAACTCCACTAACATTCTCCCAATTTATTTTACAAAATATTCCATATATATAAGTACATATTTCTTTTGAAACAAAGCGTAATATATTTCACAGTTCATAATTTTTTTAAATTGAAAACTGACGAGACTGTCGTTGTAAGTTTTTGGAATTTTATGTTTTTTTCTCGAAAGTTCGATGGTTGAACTTAATTCATTTTTTGGCGATGAAACTCCATCAAGGACCGAATTTCGTGAAGGTCGTCCAAAATCAGGGGTGGCCTTCTGTAATTCGATATCGAGCAAAAACGATAGTCGAAGTATCGTTTTTGCTTTCTCTAACAAAAAATGTCGTAGCGTTATATCGAACGTTCGATAGATACAGCTCGACACCACTTTTGCTCTCGTTTTCATTTTCTCAGCTGTCTATGGCCCTTATTATGAGCAACATTCGATCTTCGACTATAGTCGAAAATGCTGATCGAACGAATTTTCATTTGGTATTATGGTGCTCATTCGTTGAAAAATAGGACTATTGTGAATTTCGATCGCTCGACGCATTTACAATAGATAATTTTTTCTCAGGTGATACAGCAAATCAAAATAAAGGAAAAAACCGATTGTATTGAAATTCGCTTGTATTGTATTGAAATTCGCTGAAATTTGCTAACAACATTTTTAAAAGTTAAAAAAAGTATTTTTTGTGAAAATGAGTACAACGGAGTTGTGGTTCGACGATTTATCAGACGATAAAAGATTAGCGGAACTAGCTAGAAGTAGAAAACAGTTGAGGGGCGCATCCAACCCCTTAGAAATGGCTTCCACTGAGTACGTTTAGAATTTTCAAAATGTGTTGACGTACTTAATATGACATAAATTTCCTTACAGATTTTTAAAGAACTTTAGATCATCTAAAGAGGCGTTTATGGACCTACTGTCCAGTACAGAAAACCACTTGCAGCAGTGCACCCGAGCCAAATCTTCCAAATATTTTAAAGCTAGTCACAGTTCTGCGATTTTATGCTCAGGGATCGTACCAATTGAGTATTGGTAATGAAGGTATGCTAAGACTTGCTCAACCCACTGTGTCTGTTGTGCTATCGGAAAAAATAGATGTCCTGGAAAATTATATTTGCCAAAGCTGGATACAATTTAGTAGTACAGAGGCTGATCTTCAACAAAGAAAAGCACATTTTTATAGCAAATACAGCATAAGAAATGAAGTTCTTAGAATGTTATAGAAAAATCTAAAAAGTATTAAATAGAAACCTTTACGCCACAGTTTCTGTTTTATTTTTGTTATAAATTTTCTTTATTCAATTATTCGTCATTAGAAAAAAATATGTATTTCAGTTCCTCTACGTATTTCAGCCCATACCTGCCAAGGGAAAATAAAAATGTATTTCTATAAACATCACAAAAAAAACCATTATTAACCTTAATCCATTTGCTGCCGTTCTAACTGGTGATCCCAAGCAATTCAGCTCCGTTGTAAATTCCTCCCATTTTTTTGCTGCTTGAACTTTGGTGCAAATCCCTTTTGCGAATTGTGGATTCTCTTTCATTAATGCAACTAGCCTTTCTAATTGCTGTTTGGTACTCACGATTTTCGACCTGCATAAAATTAACAACATTAGTATATATTTATTATTTGGTTACTCTAAAACCATAAATAATCGCAAACAACTTACATTTTAACAAGTTTACCAACAATACGCAACGCAATCGAAAGCAAAATTGCATTCGACTCTAAATTCGGTATTCAACGTAAATTTCGACAGGGCTGCACCGCTCATAATACCAAATTGACATTCGATTTTCGATCTTCGACAACCAAGGAATATCGAAGATCGAATATAACTCATAATAGGGGCCTATTTCTTCAAAATGTAAGTTACAAATTTAAATTTTTTTTTAATTTTAAGTTTTATATAGTTGTTTGCATGGGTCTCAACAAACAAACGCTGCTCAACTAAAGATAATGCTGGAATATATGGAAAAGCACGATTCATCAGCTAAAAATAGCTTACAGAGTGCAGCTAATGGCCGTTCGAAAAAGAAAGAGTTATGGGATAAGCTAACGGAATTGTTAAACAGTAACGGACCTCCCATGAAGCCAACAAAAGCGTGGCAGAAAGTTTGTATTAACACTTACCATTACTTTTAAATATTTTAATTTGTGGTAATAAATTCTTGTAATACCCCTATGTATGGACTGACTACAAATACAATGCAAAACGCAAGCTTACCCAGCGCATGAAAAGCATGACGAAGACGGGTGGTGGTCCGTATGATGCGGTTTCATTGAACCATATGGAGGAACGGGTAGTTGCCGCAGCCAAAATAAGCGATCACATATCGGGAGTACCAGGCGCAACTTCATATCGTTGCCGTGCAGACGGACCCAGCTGTTCTACTGCGGTTCCTCAGGCTGACGATACTTTCGTTTGTGAATATTTGTCCCAAATCTCGAGCGCCGATTATTCTTCTAGTGACGGCGAAGGCAAAACATCAAGGAAGTCTGAGCCTCCAAAAATTAATATACGCGAGGAAGGGGAAATCGACGAGGTACAACCTGCTAAAACGAAAAGATATTCAGACCCCAAAATCAAAATAATTGAAAAAGAGATTGAAAAGCAAGAAAAATTTCAAAGTGAAGTGTTGAGGCTTTTCGAAGAGAGCAATGAAATCGCAAAGAGGAAACTGCTACTAAAGGAGACACAAATGGCAACTGAAGTGCAATATAAAAAAATGAAGATTCAAGTCTTAGAGCTAGACTTGGAAAAACTCAAATGTGAAATCGCATTGCTAAAACGAAAAATAAATAATTAATGAGCTACTTTATGTATGTGCTAACTTTAAGCTTAGTTTTTTCTCTTCTTAATTGGCGCGATAACCGCTTACGCGATTTTGGCCGAGCTTAACAAAGCGCGCCTGTCGTTTCTTTCTCGTGCCAACCGGCGCCAATTGGACACATCAAGTGAAGCCAAGTCCTTCTCCACCTGATCTTTCCAACGCAGAGGAGGCCTTCCTCTTCCTCTGCTACCACCAGCTGGTACCGCATCGAATACTTTCAAAGCCGAAGCGTTTGTATCCATTCGGACGACATGACCCAGCCAACGAAGCCGCTGGATTTTTATTCGCTGCGCTATGTCTATGTCGTCGTAAAGCTCATACAGCTCATCGTCCCATCGCCTGCGATATTCGCCGTTGCCAACGTGCAAAGGTCCAAAAACCTTACGCAGAATCTTTCTCTCGAACACCCCAAGCGTCGCTTCATCGGATGTTGTCATCGTCCAAGCTTCTGCGCCATACGTTAGGACGGGCATGATGAGAGTCTTGTAGAGTGTTAGTTTTGCTCGTCGAGAGAGGACTTTACTGCTCAGTTGCCTACTTAGTCCAAAGTAGCACTTGTTGGCAAGAGAGATTCTACGTTGGATTTCAAGGCTGACATTTTTATCGGTGTTAATGCTGGTTCCTAAATACACGAAGTCTTTTACAACCTCGAAATTATAACTGTCAACATTGACATGGGTGCCGATACGCGAATGCGCCGACTGTTTGTTTGAAGACAGGAGGTACTTCGTTTTGTCCTCGTTCACCACCAAACCCATTCGCTTTGCCTCTTTATCCAGTTTGGAGAAGGCAGAACTAACAGCGCGGTTGTTAAGGCCGATGATATCAATATCATCGGCATACGCCAACAATTGTACGCTCTTATAAAATATTGTGCCTGAGCGATTCAGTTCTGCGGCTCGTACGATGCTCTCCAACATCAGGTTAAAGAAGTCACACGACAGCGAGTCACTCTGTCTGAAACCTCGTTTGGTATCAAACGGCTCGGAGAGGTCCTTCCCAATTCTGACGGCGCTGCTGGTGTTAAGCAACGTCATCTTACATAGCCGTATTAGTTTTGCGGGGATACCAAATTCAGACATCGCGGCATACAGGTAACTCCTTTCCGTACTGTCGAATGCAGCTTTGAAGTCGACGAAAAGATGGTGTGTGTCGATTCTCCTTTCATGGGTCTTTTCCAAGATTTGACGTATTGTGAATATTTGGTCGATGGTAGACTTTCCAGGTCTGAAGCCACACTGATAAGGTCCAATCAGTTGGTTGACGGTGGGCTTCAGCCTTTCACACAATACGCTCGCTAGAACCTTATAGGCGATATTTAGAAGACTAATCCCGCGGTAATTGGCACAAATTGCAGGATCGCCCTTCTTATGGATTGGGCAGAGCACACTTAAATTCCAATCGGCAGGCATGCTTTCATCCGACCATATTTTGCATAGGAGCTGATGCATGCACCTTACCAGCTCCTCGCCGCCGTGTTTGAATAGCTCAGCCGGCAGTCCGTCGGGGCCCGCAGCTTTGTTGTTCTTTAGCCGCGTTATCGCTATTCTCACCTCGTCATGGTCAGGTAACGGAACTACAATTCCGTCGTCATCGATTGGGGTATCGGGATCTTCACATTCTCTATGACATGCGCAGCTGTCACTGTTTAACAGGTTCGAGAAATGCTCCCTCCATAATTTAAGATTGCTCTGTACGTCAGTCACCAGATCGCCGTCTTTGTTCTTACAGGAAAACGCCCCGGTCTTAAAACCTTCTGTAAGCCGCCGAACTTTCTGGTAGAATTTTCGGGCGTTGTTCCTATTGGCCAGCATCTCAAGTTTTTTACCTTTTATAAAAAGAAAGACTGATACCTGAGAAATGAAGTACAATTTTTTGTTATACTTAAGAAATTTTTTTTAATTTACCAGCAATAAAATGAAATCTTTACATTGCTGATTGGGAAAGATGGTCTTTTATTCTACTATTTCTTATCGTCTCTGATAATCGATTGTTTATGTCCAATAATGTACATTCTAACAGTCCTTCTTGTCTTTGAGTTAGAGTTTTGTTGCTGAATTGATTTGGAATATTTCTATTGATGCATACATACATTGTGAAGAGCGGCGCACACGTTTGCAATTTTTGCAACCAATGTTGGGTTGTACCTTGTCTTTCTATCGTCCGATAACATTCTCCAGCGGCCTAAAGTGAACAATGCAATTAATGTTAGTGTATTTATATTGGATTCAATGAATACAGGAACCTTTGTATACGCCAATGCTTCTTTGGACAATGCTTCTAGCCTTACTGTGAATGTCGTTGAAAATACATTTGCCTACGTCGGTCTCATTTTCGCGTAATCGATACGGGGTCATAAGCCATGGCTCAAGAGGGTATCCAGAATTCCCTAAAAATATACATATTTATTCAGGTATCTTAATTTTTTCCTATTTAATCACTCACCTAATAGCCACGAACTTGTATCTCCATTATTATAGCGCCGCTCCATTACCTTCCTCTCATTGGAGGCTTTCCAAACAAAGGAATCGTGCGCAGCTCCTCCGTACTGTGGGCATATAGCTTTTATTCTTAATTTATGGTCACATATCTGCAATAAAAAATGTAGAGTACGATAACTCCAAGAAAAAAGGATTAAGAGCTAGTGTAAGTATATATTTACAATCATCGCGTTTATGCTATGCTTTCCTTTCCTGTTGAAGTATTTGTGTTCGTTCTCAATAGGCCTCAACAGCATTAAATGAGTACCATCTACGGCACCAACAACTGCAATGAATTAAAATAGTACAAAATTTAAATTTCGTTAATATTGCACTACTTACTTCCCGGAAAGTTATATTTTTCATGGAACCGCTCTTTGCACGGCTGGAAGCTTTTTTCGAAAGATATCCATTGGTTGCATAGAGTTTCTTCCATCGACGATAATGTGCTGCGAAATATCTTCCATTGCTGCTGTGTTTGCGCCGCCAGTTTGCCACTGGTACCCGCCACCTGCTAATATCTCCAGCGTTGCAGCTAGCCTCAAAATTGGAGGTATATATTATATGTACTCCTAAGTCCTTCTCTAAGGTTTATTTCACAAAGAACATACATAAAAACCTCCCTGGTCAGTCGGTATTTTGTTTGGAAGCTGTGAAAAAGAAATACTTTGATATTTACTTAATGAAATTTGTATTAATCTTACTATAAATCGGGCAATTCCATTGAATTCGACGCATCGCGTATTCTCCTTCTATTTATTGAAGAGTTTTCTTCATTAAAATCTTCCAAAATTAAAAAATTACGCCAATTGTACATATTTAATTTTAATTTTTATTGCTTTCTTGCACTTTTTGACAACTACCATATAAACCACTTTTCAAACACTTCCGAAAATATGAAAACGATAGTACAAATATCGAAATACGGGAAACAAAATGGGATCGTCGCGCATTCGATATCGAATTAAAGTGTCGAGCAAACGAGTTACAGAAAGTTACCCCAGTATATTGTAAAACAGAAAAAAAACAGAACATAACATTACTGAACGGAATAGAACAGTACGAAACAGTACAGGTTTAAAATTTTAAAAGATGTCTGGAAAAACTAATTTTGATTTCAAAAATGTTTGCTAGACCTGTTCCGTTTGTAAGAATCATCACTTGTTTTACGTTTCAAGGACCAGCAATAATCAGCAAGCATATTGATGGAGTTCTTCCCTTGAAAACGTTTTTCGATGACTCCTATCTCCTGGCGAAATCGTTCACCCTGTCCATCGCTCATCTGGCCCAGGTTTTCCGGGAAAAATATCTTATGTGAGCGCAGAAAGTTTCTCTTGATGGACATATTTCCATTCCTCTTTGACGACTTCAACATAATCAGAGCTCTTATTGCTTCCAAGCAACTTCTCACAAAATGACTTAAAACTTACTGAGCTTACTGGTAAATTCCTCATCTCGCATGAGTTTTCGAATCTGAGGTCCGACAAGGATCCCTAAAGTTGTAATAAGTTGTAAACTACTATTAACAAATATGAGAATAATATGTTACCTCTTTTTAGCTTTGCATTGCTGACTTAAGGGAATGCAACTTCTTTCAGGTGACGGAACGCTTCGCCATCGACTTTTAGTTTTTTTCAAAAACTGCTTCGCATACCCAAGTTTCAGATGCAGTGGTGGCAAGATAACATTTTCTGGTCGGACAAGTGGAGGGTTCAAACATTTTTTTGGGCAATTTTGTAAAGTTGACGTGTTGGCCATTTAGTTTTTGCATAGCGATTCGGAGCACGGCTATCCCACTCAGAAAGATAGCAAGGGTACTTGGTGTATCCACCATGCATACCGAACAAAATTGTCAATACTTTTAGGTCGCTTACTATTTGGCATTTATTTGCACTATAATTGATAAGGCGAAGTATTTTTTCCAAATTTTCATATGGTTTCCATCATGTCAGTTGCGTATGCTAATGGAACTGATGGTAATATATTTTCGTTGTGTAATAACACAACTTTCAAACCTTGAATAATAATATTAATAATAACAGAAATAATAATTATCACTATCATACACATTTTAATTTCAAGATTCAAGTGAGCAATATTGGGAGAGCACTTACTCATGCATGATCCATCAATGAAAATTCGCCACTCGTTTGATTCGTGATAAAAGTCCAAGAGGTAGAATAATTCCTTTACATTCGAGCAATAAACAAGTTTGTCATTCTCTTCATCAGTTTTGAATACTTCTTTGTAAGAAATTTGATCATCATCTTTCCGAGAATACGTAATTCTGAAGTCGTCATCAACTAAATTCCATTGTTTAAATCGAGAAGCGAGCGTTTCAGATTGTCTCCCCGATAGATGTAAACCACAAAAAAGATCATGAAAATCAGAATTTGATACAATGTGTCGTTCTGAAGACTTATAACCAGACGGAAAGTACTCTTCATCATTACGTTCATTGTTATTAGTTTGATCATCATCAGCAATCATCAGCAGTTAATCTGCACATGCCCTAGGAATCGGAGCATTCACAACGTAGTTGGTTCTCGAGAAGCCAATTTTAAAGGTTTCGTACTGTCGGAGCCTCATATTGGGTATATAAAATTGAATTTTACTTAAAAGGGAAGGACAATCAATAGATCCAGAAATGATACGAATAATAAATGAGCACGATAGAATAGATCGTCTGCTATCAAATGGGTTTAAGTCAATCAATAAACATCGAGAGCGGTACGATGGTACAGCTTCAGAAAAGTTGAAAGATCGGAGCGCAAAACGAAGAAAAACTTTCTGAACTCTCTCAATCCGATTAGACAGACCTGTTTGGTACGGTCTCCAAATAACAGCGGCATACTCTAGTCTTGATCTAACAAAGGCACAATACAATGTTTTGTTGTTGTTGTTGTAGTAGCATTATCTTTGCCCTGTCAGTGTAGAGTAATCACCGGTCGTCTTCGTCTAGCTCATCTAACGGTAGGCCCAGGAAACTGGCTGTTTCGACGGGTTGGGTCCAGAGGGAGAGAGGTGTTAGATGAGTGAGTTTGATGGGGCATGTGAAAAGGTGGTTAGTGTCGTGCGGTGTGCCTTCACATGCCGGACATATGTTTAGTATGTCGGGGTCGATTCTGGATAAGTAGGAGTTTAACCTGCTACAGTATCCAGAACGTAATTGTGCCAGTGTTACACGAGTCTCACGGGGAAGCTGGAGGTCTTCGTCTGCAATAGGTGGTGGTTGGACTCCGATTACGGCATTCACAGGACGGGAGTTCATGAAAGTGGTGACGGTCTCCCGGTGGATGTCGTTTATTGACTGTCTAAATACTGCCCGGTCCAGTAGATTGCGGTCAGTTTTGTCCTGGATTTCGTCAGCGTAGTCTAAAAGGTGTCTCCTGACGTGCCAGGGAGGCGGCTCAGGCTCAAGCAGGTGTCTGCAAGGGTGAAACCTGCGGTAACATCCAAGCAGGTTTGTTATGCTCCATTACTGGGAGCATTTGTGCCTTGTTATGCAGGTGTTGAATGGGAGACATCAGGAGGCAACCGGTCGCTGTCCCAATGGCAGTATTTTGACATGTCTGTAGTTTTATCCACTGCGTGTCACAAGTTCCAGGCGACCAGACAGGCGCAGCAAAGTTCAGAACCGGCCGACCAATTGCCTTAAATGTCGAAAGCAACAGATCTTTGTCTTTGTCCCAAGTGCTGCCGGCAAGTGATTTGAGGACCTTGTTGTGATTTTGGACTTTAGTGGCAATTGCGGTTGTATGCGCAGATAAGGAGAGCAAGCTGTCAAAGGTTACACCCAAAATTTTGGGGTTGTTTACCGTCGGAATTGGTGTGTCTCGTCGACTTTTACCTTAAGGGACAGCTTGACTTCCTTTGTCCAGATGGTAAAGAGGGTCGCCGTGGACTTGGTGGGGGAAAGTTGGAGATTCCTCGCAGTGATAAAGCGAGAAAGGTCGGTGAGGTAGTTGTTCACTTTGGAACACAAGCCAACGATGTCATTGCCCGACGCCATTATCGTGCATCGTCAGCGTATGAGATCAGGGAAACTTTCGCTGGTGGTTGGGGGAGCTTCGAGATATAGAAGTTGAACAGCAAGGGAGAAAGGACACCACCCTGCGGTACACCTTGCTTAATCTTTCTCTGCTTTGATGTTTGATCTCGAAAAATCACTGACGAGTGCCGACCGCTCAGGTAGTTTGCGGACCACCTCTTCAGCCCTGGCGGGAGTGTCGACTGATAAATATCATCTAGTAGTGTGGAATGGCTGACTGTGTCGAAAGCCTTCCTCAGGTCCAACGCTACTAGGACAGTCCTCTCGCAGGGGCGGTTTTGGCTAAACCCGCGGTTTAGCTGGGCGTTTATGGCGGTGAGTGCAGTGGTGGTGCTATGCACTCGTCGGAAGCCGTGCTGATGTGGAGCTGGAGCCAGGTGTTTTCTGAAGAGTGGGAGTAGGAGGGCTTCAAGTGTCTTCAGGAGAGTTATCGGCCGATAAGATTCCCCTTGGTTGGCGGGTTTTCCAGGTTTTAGTAGTGGGACCACTCTCCCTGCTTTCCACTTTTCAGGGATGATAAGAGTGGCCAAGGACAGATTGAAGACCCTTGTGAGGAATCCTACTCCCAGGGGTCCCAGATGCTTCAGCATCAGCGCGTTTAATCCGTCAGGGCCAATGGCTTTCGATGATTTCGACTTGTTGATGGCCCCCTGAACCTCATCACCGTAGAAAGTAAATGGCGCACTGTCGTTCGTCAGTTTGTGCAGCCTTCTGGTAGCACGACGTTTGGTTCTGTCGCCCGGAGGATGCAGTATGAAAAGCCGGCTAAAATAGCTCGCGCATCTCTTCGGGTCCGACGAAGTGCAACCGTTGAAGGCGATAGCCACCTTGTCGTTGTGCTTCGTCGGGTTCGACAGGGACCTAATGGTGGACCAGAGCTTACTCACCCCAGAGGTGAGGTTACAGGTCTTCAGGTGCTCGACCCATTTGGTCCGCTTATGTTGATTTACCATTTGCCGGATCTCCAAATTGAGAGAGGTCACGCTCGTTTGCCAAGCTGACTGCTTCGGCTGGGAAATGGGGACGAATGTCCTTAAAACTTCCAGCTGGAATGCAGCGAGCCGCAGCAGCTTTGATCACCTTGCGGAATGCGCGTTCGCCTACGCGCACATCAGTGGGGATGAGAAGAGCGGCGAAGGTGTCCTCGGTGAATTCCGTGAAGCCGGCCCAATTAGCTTTTTTAAAGTTAAAATAGGACCGGTGGTTCGCGGAAACAAAGTCGGCAGGTCTCTCAATCGAGACGATAATGGGCAAGTCGTCTGATGCAAGCGATAGCATAGGTCGCCACGTTATGCTATTTATCTGACCCGCGCTAGCTATTGTTAGGTCAGGCGAGCTGCTGCAATTGCCCACTACCCTGGTGTGGGCGTCACCGTTCACAGTGCTGAATGTCGAATCGTCTACCTGCTCTGCCAATTGCTGTTCCCTATGGCAGGCTTGAATGCCAAAGATCGTGATGCGCATTGAAGTCACCTACAACCATTCGGTTTTCACCTCTGATGAGCGCACCTATATGAGGGTGATATCCTGCCGGGCAGCAGGTCACAGGGGGTATATAGACGTTAAATATTTCGAGCTCGGAATCGCCTGTCCGGACAGCTATGCCTTGACATTCTAAGGAGCTGTCCCTGCGGTCGATGCCTTCATCGATGAGACGATACTGCACTGTGTGGTGGACTATAAACGCTAGGCCACCACCATTGTCTCGCTCGCGATCGTGTCTGTGCACGTAATAGCCATCCCTGGTGATCAGAGAGGACCTAGCGTGCAGCTTAGTTTCCTGGACCGCAGCTATTTTGATACTGTGTCGGCTCATAAAGTCAACTATCTCGTCGACCTTGCTCGTGAGTCCGTTGCAGTTGAATTGTAGAAGCTTGAAGCTTCCCAGTAATGTCGTTGTAACTCGGGGGTGAGTGACGCGTGGGGTTGTCTACATTGGACCTGCTGCGCAATCCGCTGTGGTTGTTGCGGCCTGATGGTGGTAAGCGGCTGCGCCTCAGGAGGCTGTAGCGGGTGCAGGGCTCTGCAACAGCGGGCAACGTAGGCAATTGTTGGCGGTTGGTAGTGCCGCCTATCAGGGGGAGTAGTAGCCGTGGAGGCATCAGACGCCTGCTGACGGGAGCAACACGTGGCCACATACCGTGTGGACCACTCCCTATGTGTCTTAAGGCCTGAACAGGTCTTAAAGTGGCTCCATCCGTTGCACTTGTTACACCTAACCGAGGTGGAGTTCGGGTGAAGCTATTTATGGCAGACGCAGCAATAGTATACCTCTGGCCCAGGGTTGGATTCGATTGCAGCCCTGAGGAGAAGCATTTGGAGCAGGATTGCTGCGAGGATTTGCTCCTGTGACGTAAGGGGTGGGGTGATATGTTGTTCACTATGATTTGATCCACGACAAAAACGTGGAGCTTCGAGAAGAGTATGCGGTGCGATACTTTGTCAAACGCTTTAGAGAAGACTGTATAAATTGTATCAACTTAAGATATGTTTTGGAAGGCTGAAATGCAGTAATCATTCAAAATAGACAAATTAGTGACAGTGGAGCGTTTTGCAACGAAACCATGCTGTTTGGTGGATATTAGGTCTTTGACAGCAAAATATAACTTATCATTCACAGTTACCTCAAAAAGTTTTGAGACAAATGAAAGCTTCGAAATCGGTTTGTAATTACTAACATCGTTTTTATTTCCACTCTTAAATACAGGCGTAACGGAAGTAATTTTCCAAGACGGCGTTGCACCTTTTCTCCTTTTTATATGGAAATTTTATTAGCCTGATCGTTTAATGACTCCTCAGTGGAGTTGAATCAATTTAAATTTCTAGTAATTATCTCTTTTTGTTTTTAAATTAAACATTTGCTGGCTTTAATTAAATTAAAAATTAAAAAATTATAAATAAATCTCAACTAATTGAAATTACTTGATTTACTATTTAGCAAAGTGTGCCAGCGTTCCACATCTTCTGCTGCCTGCGATAATTAATTTATCACAATCAACTTAGTTCACTTGCTTGCCCTAGAAAACTTTAGTGGAATTTCCTAACAACTTTCCCCCAGTCAATCACTTACGAAAATTACAGCACTTGGCCACTCACCGTCGGTAAAAGGTATTTGGCTTAAATTATTGCAAAACTTGGTCAGTTAAAGGGCCATATTTACTGTGCAATCTGTGTAAATAAGAAAAAGTTCAAGCACTGAAAGAAAAGCAGAAGTGGAGTGTAGCAAAAACAAATCGTCATTAGCAAGTGCTCGGATGACAACTTCATCTATGTAGTGGTACAGTGGAGGCAAGGCATCAGCAATACACCTAACTTTCTCCCGTCTAATGATTGTTGGCGCTTCATTGTCTCGACCAGATGTTGCACCATTGATGGCGATTATTCTATTTTCTGCTGCGATGAGAAAAGTTCGTGCAATCAACACTGTGGCATTGCATTGTATTGAAGACCCAAGTGTCGCACCAGCTGATTGCTAATTTTGATAATTGATTCCATGATTAGTCAGACTGCAGTGAGGAGAGATTTTGCTTAATTAAATAACAAAAATACTTTGCTCTATAATCGAAAATTATTTGCATTTGTATAGAAATGGTGGGAGTTAAGGATTTCAGTAACTAAAGAGAGCAGTTTAATTTGCGTAGCTGGAGTTTTATGCACTTCACTTTTATTTTCTTAATAAAAGCATCGGCTTATTGCTGGCAAAATCATTAAGCTATCATCATGGTGAAAAAAAACTCAGAAGGTATAGCCAATATCAGATCGTTTACCGACTCTCCGCGTATTGGAAAGAACCAGTTGATTGGCTGATGTAAGCGGGATGATGAACAAAGGCTAATAATAATGATCAATTTTGCCGAATACGGTACTAGTCTAGATGTATCATTGGAACAAGAAGTGGTGCGATAAAACGAAAACTTTATTTACTTTAACAGAAGCATGATTTTGGTATCTACCATTGTTGGAATTTTAAAAGCCAAGAGATACAAATCATACATAAAAATTGTGTTTATATTCACATAAATCATCAAAATCGAAACATAAAAAAGGTTCCAAAAATATATGTATGTATATATTATACATAAATAAAATACATATTCGTATAACTCTATTAAAACAATTTTTGAAGTGAAAACTTCTTTAGAATCGTTGGGAGTGATTTGAGAAAAAGTGAAACGAAAAAGCGACACCAAAAAGAAGAAGAAAAAAGATATACGTATATATATGTATGTATAGAAAATGCTTCATTACCAGGCACACAGAAGGATGGCATAAGCAAATTTAAATTTGTGAATTTATATATGTATGTATATATGCGGATATATGTATATATGTTGTGTGTATGTACATATGTGCCTCGCCACAGCAAAACATACGGTAAAATTTCTCAAGAAATCCAGCGCGCATTCATAGGCACAGCGCACATTCATAGGCACAGCATTGCATGTACAATAGGGCGGGTCGATTTAAAAATCGCTCATTGCTCTATGAAAATCGTATTCTAGGGATCAAAATAAGAAACTTTGCCGAAGGAACCATACCTCTAAAACGAATTCTGATGTCCCCCAATTTCAAAATATCACCATTTTTGGCCTTTACATGAAAAAATCAGCTAAATGGCTATGTTTTTTTCTTTATTTTTATTTATTTATAATATTATCTATTTTTTCTCTTAAGAAATTTATTTAGTCAGAACATATGTAAATGAATGAATGTGAGTTAGGGGGCGTCCATAAATTACGTGAGATGTTTAAGGGGGGGAGGGGGTCGAGTCAAATCTCATCTAATCTTACGTTGGAGAGAGGGGGAGTCTCGGCAAATATCACGCAATTTTCTTTCTGATTGAAACAATAAAATTGTACATGCTTAAGATTTAATCTCAAGCGTAATCGTAGTATGATTAAGATAATTCACTAATTCGTTCGAAAGAAAATAATTTCATTCATACTTCGACGTTATACATTACTACTGTCAAACCACCATATTTGTTTTATACCAAATAGCTCAATTTAATCTGAATTTGCGGTACAGTGTAGCCCGTCGGTTGTTTTCGCGCCACTATGAGCCGAACGCCCTATCACTCAGGTTGACGTTTGACAATTCCGGACTTTAAAGAACATGACGGAAAATCATTTGCTCCATTTCTAATACGCGTACCGATTGAACCGCTGAATGCCTTCATCAGCACGCCTATTGATCTCTATTGCCCAAGTATACGTGATGATTTAGAGAAAATATGCTGCAGTACATGCGGTATTTACTTCGCATCTATCACAAGAGCTGCAGAGCACAGGAGAGCAGCTCACATTGCACCAGCTAAGTAAGCGCGTATGTTCCGCAAACTGCGACCCTCACGGATTGTCTCAAGACGAGCTAATGAGTTACTGTGCGCAAGCGTCAACGGCTTAGAGTGGCTAGATTAGAACGAAGTTGAAGGAGCACATGATTTTACTGAAAATCATATGGACATGTTGGTCCCAATAGTCTCTCTTGAAACCGCGCATGATTCTCCATGGACTGAATTAGAGTAGATATTCTTTTTTTAATCGCAGTAGTTACGATTTAAGTCTTCTATTGTTAAATTTTACACTTTTATTTTTACACTTATAACTCTCAGCAATATTGATTACTAGTCTTAACTAGTCGTAAATAAAAGCACGAAGCAAATTTTTTTTCTTTTTACAATAACAATCCAACGCGTTTACATAAGAAACCCACATTTTGAAAAATCTCACGTGAGATTGGGGGATGGGGGAGGGGGTTGAATAAAATCTCACGACATCTCACCAGGGGGGGAGGGAGGGTTTCAGAAAATTGAAAAAACACCTCACGTAATTTATGGACGCCCCCTTACAGAAAAGAAACTAAAAAGTTCGACCCATATTGGGGGACATCAGCAATCGTTTTAGAGGTATGGTTTCTTCGGCAAAATTTCTTATTCTGATCCCTAGAATATAATTTTCACAGAGCAATGGGCGATTTTTTTGCCTTCCCACAAATCGACCCGGCTTAATGTACAGTAACCTTGAACAGGCAGCTGCGGTTGTCGAGCATTTAGAAACATATATTTACATACATATATGGGTGCAAACATATTTACGGAGCCGCGGGCACTTGACTTGACAAAAATTTAATATTGGCAAATAATTCTACGCGAAATATTCCAATATTGACTATTTTCGAATTGTCGAAAAAATTAGCATATCGCACCCTAAATACAAAAGGGGCACAACTCAAAATCTTCCACACTCGAGATTGAATTGTTTACAGTAGCACAGAAAACAAACTATGTGACATATCACGCTGAAATTTGCCATGTAAGCTTATAACAGTCCTACCAAAAAACAAAAAATTTTTTTTTGCCATATGTCATCCGCGGACCGTTTTATTGATAACGTCTCGTTCATATTTGAGCAGAAGTACATTTTGAGTTGTGACCCTTTTGTATTTAGGGTGCGATATGGGCGGCTCGTTTTATGAATGAAAGTACTTGCTCTTAGAACTATGAGCTCGAATTTATAAATCAATTTTTTGATGATGAGTACAATAGTTGAAACTGTTCGGCGCCGCCGCGACTGTTCAGCGCTATGGCAACTAGGATGATGGCCGCTACGCCTGCGCCTATTAATGCATTTTGTTCTCGTAGTCGCTAGGCATAGAATTTTAGCTTTGGACGACATACGCATTTACAGGAATAAAGTGAGTGGTCTGTGTGTGCGGTTGTATGTAGATGCATATGTGTATATTAATAAGCATTGTTTTGCTGGAAGTTCAGAACACAAATATGTATGTATGTACGTACATAGGCTAGGCCATAGTATAGCATACATACATATGTATAAAAAATTCAAACCAAGCGTCCTACGAATGTTTGCGTGTATGTTAGTACGTCTGTGTATTATACGCGTTACGACGCTCATAATAGCAACCGCGTGTGCTGTATTGCGTCCGTATTTTTATATTCGTAAATATTTTCATTTTTAAATATTTACCGCAATTATGCCGAAAAATAATGCAGAAAAGTGTCGTGAATTTCGACAGAAAAAAAAAAATACCAGTCTTAAGGTTAGACGCGATAGAAATGAAACCTTCCGTAAAACAAACTGAGAGAGAATGAGATCAAAAACAAGAATTGACGCGGTATTTCAAAGATATGTTGACAATCACACTCGTATCATTTGTTGAAATTGAAAACATTTAGGATGAGTAATAATAAAATGAAGAAAATAAAATATGAACTTTATAGCAATATTATAATGAACCTATGTATAATTATCCCGCTCCTAATGCTGCTTTCGTCTCATTCTCTCTCAGTTTGTTTTACGGAAGGTTTCACTTCTATCGCGTCTAACCGTTAGACTGGTATTTTTTTTTTTATTTCTTTAGTTTTTATTTTTGTGTTATTCGAGCATGTTTTGTATCGATATTTTATGAATAATTTAACTACATACATATGTATGTTTATGTGATAAATTAATAAGAAGACAGTTATATGAGTGAGTATACGTCAGAAGTGTTAGATGGGACCGATTCAATGTCAAGTGTTCCAGGTATTTTGTACATAGTCTTAAATTTTTCTGAAAACTGATATATTTGTGGGTTTGAGTAAGAGAAGAAGTAAGCTGAAAATATTTTTTTTGTCTACATTGCAACTACAATAGTTATACATGTTTTAATCAACGACAAATATGCGTTGAGTTTTGTCTAATGCAAATAATTTTATGGATGTTCTGCAGAATTGCAGAGATGTTGCTTAGTCCAAAAATTATGGGGCTTCTTTCGATGAAATCTTATCTTCCATTGCTTAGGTTAGAAGCTTCGCTGTTGATATGCTGTTGAAATCTATACATTTGCGACCAAGCATACTTTTGCATTGTGGCGACTGATTCGATGCCAAGATAGCGAAAATATTTTGAAAAAATGTAATCATTTTGAGATCTATTTAATGTTGAACATTTTGGTATGAAGTTTTCGCTAGTCAAATATTTTCGGTTCTTTTTGAGCTTTCTATAATTTGGTTTTTTCGGGTAAAACATAGGTACTTTTTATAAAAAATTTTTAGGACAAAAATTAAATTTTTTGCGTTGAGTTTTAGTTTAGTTTTTATTGAAAATTTTTTGGAAAAAAATTAAATTTTTTTTTTCAAACAAAAATTTTTTTTTGAATTGTGAAATATACCCCTCTCAGATTTTTTCTTATTTTTCCCCAAAAAATGTTTTATTTATTTTTTTATTTTTTTTTTCATATATGTACTCAGATACTACTAATTTGTCTTATTAATAGCTAAGATTTGCTCAGTAATCCCTGAAAGTTTCATAGTGGGGCTCTATTACTTTTGGAGTTATATTCAAATACGTGCGGCGAACCAGTGTAAAATACCACTCTTACGGAGCGTTAACATATTATACTATAATAAAAATAATAATAATAATTGGCGCTTTGTTTGGCGAGTTTCTTCTTTTATTTGTGGTGTGAGCCTTGCTGTTTTCCACAAATGAAGATGTCCATAGTTCTGAGCCGACTCCGAATGGTTTTTAATGAGGAGCTTTTTCATGACAGAAATACACTCGGCGGTTCAGCATTACCTGGCGAGGAGCAACCGCTTTTGTAAAAACGTTTTACGTTGGCATTCGCACTCCCATGTATCGGAAGATTGATCACGTGACAATCGTTCATGGCCAGTAGCCGCAAGTCGAGATGAGTCGCTTATCTGTTGACAGTTTTACGGGATATAACACTGGTTATTATTATTCAGATACACAAATCTCATATGTTTCTGTGAGCACTAATTATGTACAATTATTTTTTATGCGCATCAGGTATAGTTTATGCAATAAAGAACAATTTTATGTCGGAAAAAATGTAAATTCATTTTTTCGGAAAATCTTTCTTTTTATATTTATAATTACATGAATAGGCTTATTTAACTAACTAACTTCCACCGGACCTAAATATATTACATCAGAGTGGAGCCACGTTTATGTCTGCTGACACAACAGGTACCTGTGTCTTGGTTCCTTTCCTGTGGGCGTTTGGAGACACTACGCCTTCGATAATATCCATTTCTTCCTCAGTGTATTTTGAGTAAATGGTATATCGGAAATTTTGCTATAGTGCAAAATTTACAAGCTATCGTCTTGTCATCTGTGTGATACTGTTGTGAGTGCTTATCTCAAGCGTCTATTTAATTGCTTGTTTGTCCAATGCAGTTCGTTTCCGATGATATGCTGCTGCTGTTATCGCAATTGAGCTTTCCTTTCCCAATCAATACGTTACAGTATCGTCATTATTGGGACCGCAAATGCTCTTACTGCGTCCAATTTGACGCTGGACTATCACATGTCCTGCACAAGTCCGATCGCTATCGGCGGTGCTCTAAGACCCTATCTCCGCTAAAGTGATTGCAGTGAAAAACCACATGATCTGGGGCAGCTCGGGCTGTCGTGTAAGTTAGAAGCGAGTACACACTTCCCATCTTCTTTGCCACTCTACCATGGATCGTTTTCTTTCCATTGCTTTTTCTGCTCCTGTCGATTTTGCTATAAGCGATGTAGCGCTCTCGCATGGATGTATACTGATATCCTTTTGGCAATAACACATATTGCGGCGTCCGAAACCGTTCCATACGCACATGCAGTTCGTAATGCGCTGCGCATGTGTGTCCGAAACACCTCACGCACATAGCTATTTTTGGCTCCGGCCCGTATCGGCGGATTATCGATTCAGCTACTGTTGACAATAGTCGTTTTGTGGCCCACCTACGTTCTGGAAAATTCTTGCCGCTGCTTTATAATTGACTGCTGCAAGGTGCTGTTTGAAGCTTAGTCTAGTGTGAAACATTACTCCCAATTACCTAATACACCCCTGTGACAGTATTTCGAGGCAATCAACCGTGATTTTCAACTTGAATTTTGAATAGGCTAACATGTTGCTGGAACGTCTTTTACTTCCTCCTACGAAAGTTGGATCGCAGGTGAACTGCAACATATTCTTGTTAGGTGAGGTAGGGGTGAATATTTTTTATTTACCGCAATCGGATAAATCAAGTAGCTAAGGCCATCTGGTGCTTTTGGTGAGCAGAACTGGCGCTGTGGGATAAACAAACGTACCGTTAAGGGGGCATTTCTAAAAATCATATTTATATCATGATTTGATTCATCCACTGAATATGCCATACTAAAATTTCAATTTCAATTCTGTAAGAGTAAATATTTTTACTGAAAATATATCCATTTTTTGGTGCTGGGCTTGAGATTTTCCGTAAATTATATTTGGTTCATACTCAGAATCGATTTATGAATAGGCTGGCCTTAGACATTTACCATTTATTTTCTTCTATGTTTCTTAATTGCATTAAATGACTATTTTGTTTCAAAAGATAAATAGATTGATTTTAGCTCAGTGATTTAAAAAAATTGTGCACATTGTGGGAAAAAATATTGCCAAAGATCAATGCGATTTGGAAGCGATTTCAAAATTACAATTCATTACCTTAAAATTGTAAGGGCCATAAAACCGTATCCGCAGAAAATGCTGATGAAAAATATGCTGATTAAAAGGAAGAACATTTTTTGAAGTTTGTTAAATTCTGCCAAATATAATACAATCACACTTTTAGGTTTGAAATCCATTACTGATTTTCTTTTTTCGCGTTTACTCTCGGCAAAATGCTTCCACAATACTCTGGACTGTCATTTAGCAAACTAACAGATAGCTGATGCCTGCGCGAGCGGTCTGAAGTTGGTTACACTTCGAGTGCCGGACACTGTAACTAGCGCTCAAAGTCATGAAATCGCAAACGGTAATCGGACAAAATGAAAAAAGAAAAAAATTACTCATTACTTTTATTTCACATTAAAAACCAGAAATTACCCTCCGGCCAACCCCTTAATTACCCAACAATATTCGAATAACTTACAGTTCTGTGGCCCAAGCGCAGAAGGTAATTCATCTGCTCAACTAAAGGACTTAATTTATTTCAGTTACCAGTTTTGACGAGCACGTGGTTGCCACCACTCACAAATAAATTCAATTCAATCGTGTGAAAGTCCAACATACCTCAAATTTCCGGCAGCCGGAAGAGCCTTAATATTTCCGCACAAATTCGCTGTAACACACATACAGAAGTACGATGAAGGATGCGCACGCTTATGAGAGATAGAAATGGGTTAACTGTGAAAAACGAACGTAGTTGCAGAATGAATGAAGCGCCACACTTTACAGATGATTAATTTACAATGCTGAGTTGGCAGTAAAATGAAAAAAAAAAATTATTGAATTTTTGTACACAATTAAGTGTTTTTCGCTGTCAGTGTTGGCGCTGTTAGAGTTCATTATAAATTGAACGAGGACAATCGAAAAAAAAGAAATTACAAAAAAAAAAAAATTACAGAAATGTGGAAAAATGTTGATGGAAAAGTTGCAAAGTTTATTTGCATATAATGACTATGTACATATGTACATGATTATCTATAGCAGGCTGCACCTTTTTCCGCTTGCCTTCCCCAGTGCGTTCAGCATCATTCATTTCACAGGCGCATTTTGCTGGTTGCTTGCACACCGATGTGAAATAAATACTATGATATTTTCACAGTTGGGTACCTTCAATCGAATCCTTTTTTGTTGCTGTTGTTGCTGTTCGCTAACAGTTGTAAATTTAAATTTCCATTCCATTCTAACTTCACCTTAGCAGGAAGGCAGCAACGATAAAATCATAAAAGCCACTCGGTCATGCAAATGTTTAGCAAAGCCACAGTGGGATATGCATGTGAGTGTATGTGTGCGCTTGTAAATGAAATTATGCATTTATAAATACATACATACATACATGTGCTTGTATTTGAACTCCATACGATTTTGATTGACACGCGCTGGTGTGCAATGCACCGAATTTCTCTGCGGTTGAATTTATAAATTCGGCTTGATTTAAGAATATTTCCATATTTTGACCGCAGCAAAAACTAGTCAATTTTTGTGTTTGCTGGTTTGCCTACTGATATGTGTCAAATGGCTTTTGGTGGCTATCATGTGGCTTCGGTGGCGAACGTCATGGTCAATAGGCATTCCTGCAATTGCGCGCGACCTATCAGTGTGTACGGATAGGGGCTTTCATTAGAAGCGCTCGAACTTTGAAATAAAATAAAAGAAAGAGTTTAAGTGAAATTCCCACAAATGTGGCTCCTTATTTATCGTATGACCTTGTGGTAAGAACTCCTGCTGCACTACGACATGGTAATTAAAGAAAACAGTGAACAAAACCTTGACATTTGATCCAACTTCGCGTGCTGTTTTTGGTTTTGGCTCTTCTGGACTCTTCCATTGGGACGATTAGGCTTTGGTTTCGATGTCATAACCATACACCCGTGAGTCGTCCCCAGTTATGACCCTTTAAGCACCTTTATGACCTTAATACTAATACCCATATGCCTGTTCTGCTTGAAGGAGGCGGATAGCATTGAGCACTTTCTCTGTGACAAACCCACCTCTGCTAGAGCATTGCTGCGAACTTTGGGTTCCGATGTCTTAAGAATGAGTAAAATTCGTTCTCTCAAATTGGAGGAGTTACTATTCTCTTGGTGCTTCTTGGCTCGATTTTTTCAAATTTCAATTCCAGTCCTTTCACGACAATAAAAAGTTTGTTATTATCGTCCGGTACCAGTCAAGATTGACAGTGAGCGCAGCTCTTTACGCATCTTTGAAGAAATAAGGGCTAATTATGCCACCAGACTAAAATCCATTTGAAAACCAGAATCCAGAGAAAACCTACTGTGTAGTCACAAGTCATACCAACTTTGAGAGGCAACCCCTATAGAGACCCTGCTTGATATTCAGCCCGTAGATTTTCGTCCGGCGATTTTGCTTCTTCCCTACGAAGCCACTTAAGCAGAAATGAGTCTCGTCGCTGAAGATGATTTTACTTTCACGCGCAGCGCATGGGACGGATCACTGATTTTATTCACACAACAAAAATTTTCAACTTCCATTTTAATATGTATTTCGAGTTTCCAATAAGTCTAATGTATGAAAAAATAACAAATATTTCTTTAAAGTTAAGACGAAACGAATGGAAAAGTTACAGTTAAATCCCCTAATACACCTACCTGCGTTCGCTCCTCATACAGAAAAATTCACATTTACCAAACTTATCTGCCCATACGGAAACGGAAATCGCATGCAATACGCATGCGGCACTCCACCTATTCACCAACTCACACTGACAGGTTTTAGTGTAATTCACAGCCAATGCGTACGATATTTGATAAGTGCCTGGCCTCGGGCACACGATTTCCGTTTCATGCCAGGAAATCCAGACAGCTACCAATTGAGAAAGAATTCAATCGAAACAACTGTAATGAACTCAAAGGAAAAGGAAGGATATAGGAGGCGATGGATGTGGATATGTAATGGGTGATTTTGTAGAAGTATATAACTTTCGATAGGGTTGCCTGTTAAGTAAACTGGCACTTGCCACATCTATTCGGTATATTCCAGAAATTATTAAATTAGAAAATTCACGTAGCGCTGGAAATGAGCCCTAAAAATTACATTTGTTTGGAAACCTTAATGAGTATTAGTAAGAACGCATTCATGTTGACTGCAGACTTAAGCTAATAATTGATTATTTATTTTTACGCAATCTCATTTTCATCAACCTCTTTGTAAATTAAAATATGTATTACATTTTTCATATTACGAATTTTTATAAAATAATTTTCTTTTTCAAGTCTTATATTAGCGATTTAATCATTTTTAGTAGTCAACTTTTGGCCTCAAAAATTAATTACTTTTTATCTTCTCTTTACAGGTGAGTTCTTTTTTAAATGCTGTTAAATGCTGTAAATACACCAAAAATACTGTAAAGATTATCTTCATAAAAAACACATAACTCTGCGTCTTAAGTAAGTACAATGAATATTTTATTAAATTCATTATTTGTATATAAAAAGGAATTTTTCAAAAGTACATAAATTACATGAAATTTTCTGCCTATTCGCTGTAGTCACACTTCACTTTAAAGTCGATATGGGCGTCGCGTCAATTATTTGTGACATTTCCAACGCCGTTTTTGAGACCACAGTTCGTGCTTCAGACGGTCATAGCTGACCAGGTAGATAGGAGAAATAGTTGAAGTACCAGATTGACACTCCCCGAGTAGCACCAAAGTGCCTTTTCCATACCATTATGAGATATCTAACGGGCAGAAATCTACAACCAACTAGAGCTGTTGATGTAACGGAGAAAATTGGTGGGATTTAGGTCGACGCACTGTCGAAGAAAGTAGCATCCCGTAACCTTAATCGTCTAGCTGCCTGTCCTGGATCTTCTGCAAGGAGGATTAAATGGTAAACCTAGCTTTTCCGCGTGTTTGGCATTGTGTATAAAGAAGAGAGGAAACTTCTAAGTCAGTTGTTCTGATTGAATTTTGATACCAAGTGAAAAAGATAGTCTTTTTTATAAGTTTAAACATTTATTTCGTAATAGCGCTTTAACTTTAGACCCTTTTAATGTCAACCAAAAGACAACCCAAGGAAAGGAAAACAATCAGTTTAGAAAAAAAAATTAATTTTAGATAAAATAAAACTTTCCACATATCATCGAGATGATTATATTAAATCAGCAATACAAAAAACACTAGTAATTTGGATGGGGGCCAATAGTAAAAAAAGTACCAGTAGATTCTAATTCGACAAGATACAAAGCGCTTAGCATTTTTAGCTCTTTAAAAGAGAAGCAAGAATCTCCATCTACTACAGTATTTAGTGCAAGAAAGGGATGAATTGAAAACTTAAAAAAAAGACACAATCTCCATAACATTCAACTTAAAGGGGAAATCGCCGCTGGTGATGAAAAATTTGCAAAAGAATATCCGGCAAGAATTATTGAATGCAGATGAGACGGGATTGTTATGAAAAAGAAATGACCGAAAGAACTTTTTGGCCAAATCTGAGAAATGATCCGGAAGATTTAAAGCGGCTAAGGATAGCATGACCTTCCTTCTTTGTAATAACACAACAGGTGATCGTTTTTTGAAACTTTTACTTATTAATAAATCTCAAAGGCCGCTTGCAAAGATAAGTAAGGACTTGGAAAAGTGGAACATTTAGCCAACATCTCAATTAGTGAAGCTGCACCTATAGAAAACGTTGATGAATTTTCTGTTGGTGACTCCGATAATGATACGAGGGCGGGTCAATAAGTCGGTGACTTTTTGTATTTCTGACCTCTTTACTGAAAAACAAATACTGTTCCTGTCAACAGGCATCTATCAGTTGACTCCTGTCAAAATTTGAACGTGCTGCGTCTGTTAGTTTGTGTTTTACAGCTACCTTTATCAGACTACCCAGTAATTTGAGGAGAAAATGGAAAAAACTGAATTTCGTGTGCTTATTAAGCCGATTTAAAATGAGTGCACCACCGAAGATCCGTCTGTTTCCTCTTAAATCTCGCAGTGTACGATGAAGCGCTTCCAATGCTTTCTTGTGAGACATTGTATATGCGTCCCATATGATAATTTGACACGTTTGGAGTACTTTTCCCATTCCAGAGTTTTTGCTGATGTTTCATGTTGGTGCCACCATCCAAAAGAGTTGCCGCAATTCCAGATGATGCAATAGTCAGTGCAATATTATTTAGTGAAAGAAGAAAAGTCTTGCCTGTACCCCCGGGCGCATCTATTAAAAACGCGGTGGACTGTTTTTCATAGATGTTCTGTGATTGCACGCGTAGTTCTGTCAAATGCAATGCGTTGTTCTGGAATTAACTGCGGAAGATTTGTTCTAACGAATGTCCCCAGTTCGTCAGAATCATAGTGTGTTTCTCCTTGCAAATCTCGATCGAAAAGATTGTTTGCAGGTCGGTTTAAAGCAGGCATTCCCTGTTGCACCAGTGCCTTGTTAGTGATTGCTAAACATATGTGTTCAATCAAAATACGGAGCAGAAGTTGCTACTCTGCAGCGCCACCTGGAGGCGAGTGGCATCAATGAGCATATTCTACAAACCTTCTCCGTGGAAATATACATATATATACCAACTTTTATAATAATCGGTCCAATAGTTTTTGAGTTCATCGATGACATACAGACAAACATTCATTTTTATACATAAGAAGATTAATATTTTAATTAATATTTATGTTTTAGCTTTTGAAAATAAATTGATTTGAAGTTGATTCAATCCGATTATAATGAAAATATCTTCGACTTTTCTTAGTCTTCTTTAAATCGATTTACAAACGATTTTTGGCATTTTGTCTCAACCGTCAAAGGCAGAGTTCATAATCGATTTTTCTTAGCTACCAGATTAGCAAAAGAAAATTGAGTCGTCACTTTCAAGTTTTTGAAACGCAATTTAAATCTAATCTCGAAGATATACGAAGTGGCGCAAAATTAAATATCCAGGCGAAATTTGGCGAATTACACAAAATTTTCCTTCTTCATCCTCTGTGCTCCCTAGATCGGGATTCTCGTAGCTATTATTTATTTCCAAATATGAAGAGATTCTTCCAGGGAAAAATGTTATGACCTAAACAGAGAGATTTGATGATGAAACAGAGAGCGATTTGAATACCTCGATAAACGGTTTTTGGCCAAATCATTATTGCTATCAGAAAAAAGATCTATACGTTTAAAAACGCACCCTCTAAAAAACACCTGCTACCTACATACATATGTACAAATAGATACCAAAGCACGCATTTGCTAGGTGGTTTAGTGTTGGGCTGAATGCTTCGGCATATGCAGATCACGAGAAGAAGCTCAAGGCAAACATATTGCATAGAAGTAGCTGCCACAAAAGCCCACACTCTGTGTGGTACCTGTGGCGTATATTCGCATAAATTTTTGAGTGCACATACTCCTCACTCATATGCAACTCGGACAGACACATTTGTGTTTGGCGAACGGAAAGGAGATGTGCAATTTAGTGAAAGATAAATAGATTTTGTGTAGTTTCGTTTGCTGAACTCGTGGTCAAAAGAGGAGGCCAATAACGTATGAGTGAAGATGTACGAGTTTAGTTTCTGGTTGTTGAACTAAATGCATCCATCAATTTGTGCAGCCATATAAGTACTCGTACAGTTGTGCGCACAATAATGGCAGCGCGACATAACACAAAGTTTTTACTTTTTATTTACTTTTTATTTATTTTTTTATATTATTTTAAAATAAAAATGTGATTTATACTACAAAAAAAAACTATTTTACTTGAAGTTTAAAATTATGTAAAAAATGTATATTAAAAATTATTTATAATTTTCTTGGAATTATCTTAAAAATTTATACTACAACAAAAACTATTTTATTTGAAGTTAAAAATTAAGTAAAAAATTAATATTAAAAATTATTTATAATTTTCTTAGAATTATCTGAAAATTTATACTACAACAAAAACTATTTTATTTGAAGTTAAAAATTAAGTAAAAAATTTATATTAAAAATTATTTATAATTTTCTTAGAATTATATGAAAATTTATACTACAACAAAAACTATTTTACTTGAAGTTTAAATTTATGTAAAAAATTTGCATTAAAAATTATTTATAATTTTCTTAGAATTATCTGAAAAATTTATACTACAACAAAAACTATTTTATTTGAAGTTTTTATTTATGTAAAAAATTTATATTAAAAAGTATTTATAATTTTCATAGAATTATCTTAAAAATTTCCAACTGTTTAATGGAAATTTTTAGAAATTAAAATCACAGAAATAATCGAAGTTGACCGCCATGTCAGTAGTCATACCATCACCCAGGAGCCAAAGACAGTTTTAAACCATTTGCGCAAAACTGGATTGAAAAAGAAGCTCGTTGCTTGGGTGCCACACCAATTAACATTAAAAAAATTGATGGATCGAATTTCTATCTGCGAAGCCCTGGCCAAACGGAATGAAATCGACGAATGAAAAACGGATGAAAACGGATGGTGACTGGCGATGTGAAATGGGTCATATACGACAATCTTGTGCGAATGCTATCGTAGTCAAAGCATGATAAAGCAGCTCAAACGATGGCCAAACCAGATCTAACGGCCAGGAATGTTCTGCTGTGTATTTGGTGGGGCTTCAAAGGAATCATTGATTATGAGTTGCTTTCGTATAGTCAAACACTAAGTTCAGATCTCTGCTGTTAAAACATGGACCGTTTGAAGCTGGCGTTTGACCAGAAATGGACAGAATTGGCCAACGGAAGAGGCCTTGTGTTCCATCAGGAAAACGCTAAGTCACGCACGTCTGTAGTGATTCCCCAAAAACACTGAGAGCCTGGTTGGAAAGTTTCAATGCATCCACCATCAACCCGGATCTGGCACGAAGCGATTACCACCTTTTTCTCTCATTGCACAGCTTCCTCAGTGATATGAAATGGAAACAAAGACAAGATTGTAAATATCGATTACTAGAGTTTTTCGCCAGTAAGAACCAAGACTTCTATGAGAGAGACATTATGAAGTCATCTTTAAAATGACAAAAAATTGTATAACAAAGATGGTGCATATTTGACCTAAATCGGACAATCCATCTACATCTCCCTACATCTTAAATAAAGTTTTGAAATTCACGCTAAAATAATGGATGTCTTTTTCTCCAATCCAGTTTATATTTTTTTTTAGTTTAAAGTAGCTCATGATTCGCACTGATTCTTGATAATTTTTATATTCCTTTTTTCCTATAAAGAAGTTACAAAGTTATTCTATACGCCGAGACCGCCAACAAAAAACCAAAAAATATGTAAAAAATCAGCGCGATTTTTGAGCCATTTTAAACTGACACAATTTTTTTTCGAAAATTTAATGAGCTGTAAAGTTATACCTTCAAAATTTGTCTAAAAAATCTGATTGAAAAGTTTAAAAGTTTTATAAAATTTTGTTCGTCATCAGTCTTAGTTCCTCGAGCTCCGTTTGCTTAGGGCCAAAACAAAATTTTCCCACTCATTTCTGTTCCCTGCTTTTGCTTTTACTTGCTGGCACGTCAGGTTTTTGTTCACAGCTTTTATTTCACTTTCGATGCAACGGCTTCGTGAATCTCTAGGCCAACCTCGGTTCCGCTAACCCTGGAGATTCCAGTCGAGTGCTTGCCGACTGATCTCCGTGGTTCCCTGGCGTAGTGCATGGCCGAGCCAGCTTCACTTAGGTTAAGTTAGGAGAAATGGCTGTCCTTGGGAGTGGCCCATTTTGACAAATATTCAAAATTCGTTCGTTGTGATAACCTACAGGGGAAGAGGGAAAGGCGAAGGGAAAGAACCAGACAGATGGAAAAAGGAAGAAGGGGTTTTGGTTTATAGGAAGACAACCAACAGTGGCGATTGAAGCTCATATTAAGCGCTTCAAGCGATTGATGAATCTCACCAAATGTGTGATATTTAAGCCCGCAATATACACAGATGTCGCGAAAAAGTGAGAGCCCAGATGGGGCTAAATCTGACCGAGCTACCTCCACTTACGCTCTCTGATTTCTTGCGCGAGTCCTTTTTGTTGGCATGAAGAGCATTGACAGCAACAGCATTGAAAAAGTGAGCGGCTTTCAATATCTTCGAAGCCTATGACGGCAGATGGGGGATGCAAAGGTGATGTTTTCACGAGGCTGTAGAAAGCAAGAAACGCATTTGCTTATCTCCGAATTGTGTGGCGTTTCAAACAAATCAGCGTGCTTACCAAACCTCGAAGCTTTAAATCAAATGTTAAGTCTGTCCTTCTGTGGTGTTTATCAGCAGAAGCCGTTCAAAAGCTGCAAGTGTTTGTAAGCCCCAACCTATACTGCGCATTTGGTGGTCAGACAATTTAATATTTAACGCCGACTTACACCGACAATGCCAACAAAAATACTATTTTTTTAATTTTTAAATATTTTTTTATTTATAAAAAGTTTGAAACTTTGCGTTATATGGTTTTTGTTGTAGTATAGACTATATTTTTATAAAAAAAAGTTTATAAAAAAAAAATTGCCAAAACTTTGCAATATGATGCGCTGCTATTATTGTGAACACTGGTGTATGCGTGCAACCAGTAAGTTAATTGGAATTTCAATTTCAGACAAACGATGCATTGTTACTAATGAGAGAGCACGCCGTATGTGGCATGAATAGATATGTAGATACTTTCATTGACTTGAAAAAGAACGAGATGACCGCAGGTGCAATGAGGAAAGATAATATTTTTATTTATTGTAAAAAAATCTAAACTTTGGTGAAGTAAAATGTTTTGACGATTTTGCGCTAGATATCGATAGTGATATCCCCTCTCGGCACACTGTTTTGCGCGATTTAAAAGCTTTCCGAAAGAGTGTTTCAGCTCATTGACCGGAATGTCCTTCAGGATGTCGGTACAAGCGATTTGGATGAAATCTACGGACGCTAAACGTTTGCCTTTCATGACCAAATGCAATTTTCCTAAGAGGCAGAAGTGACAGGGAGCCATATCAGGCGAATACGGGGAGTGATTGATGGTTAAAATGCGATTTAAAGTCAAAAAATCAGTCACAAGAGTGAATCGATGAGATGGTGGATTATCATGCAACAAGCGCTGGCTTCCTCCTTCGCGGTATTCAGGGCGAATTCGACGAATGCTATGCAACAAACGCTTCGAAACGCCAAGATAGAAAATTGCATTGACGGTTAGGCCCGTTGGCACGATCTCCTTGTGGACAATTCCCTTGGAATTGTAAAAACAAATGAACATCGACTTGATTTTTGACTTCTCCAAACTTGACTTTTTGGGTGGTGGCTCGTCTGTGGCCTTCCATTCGCTTCTTTGACGCTTAGTTTCAGGTTCATGTTGGAAATACCACGTTTCGTCACCAGTTACAAAGCTGTAAAGGAAGTTCTCGTCTTGTCTCGCCTCTTTAATGAGGTCTTTCGAATGTTGAATTCTGAGTAATTTTTGGTCCTCAGTTAATTTGTGCGGAATGAAACGTGCACAAACCTTTCGTAAGCCCAAATGATCTGTTAGAATGCGACAAATCGATGTTTTGGTGATATTCAATTCCGATTCCATGAATTTCAACGATGATTTCGGTTAATTTTTGAAAAGTTTACGAACAATTTCGATTTGTTTGGGTTTTGGTAAAGTCAGTTGCGAGTTACAGTGTTCCAAAACAAATGTAAAAAAGAGAGAATTCGATAGGTTCTTTAGGACAACAACGACCAAGGTGAAAGGTCGGAGTAGGTAGATAAGTAGGCAGGTCGACGTTGCAGTCGGCCTTTGAACCAACTCACTTCGACCGTTGACGATCCATTGTGATACCACAACAGCAGTTTATCTGCTACTCCCCGTTAAACCATTTTGTTTGATCTGGCTGACACTTATATCCCTAAGGTCATCAGTATCATTCAAGAACAATGGGTCAACGTATTTAAACTTAGTGGCATGTCACAGAGAAGATGTCGGACAGACTCTTCCTCCTCCTCATTCGTGAAGCTTCTGGAATAGTTGAGATGAGGTACGTTCAATCTTTTAGATCTGAGATCTTTGGCCTATAAGACAGTGGTGTGATCAAAGCAACTACCATAGAGACGTTTTCCCCTGACCGCTTAAGTGCCTTTGAGCGCCCAGCGTCTCATTTTGCACAAATTCTTTTTGTAGCGCTACATGTCAGACTATCAACCCATCTCGTGCTGGCTGAAGTGATAAGCTATGATGAGAGGGATATGCCTACAATATTAAGAGGGAGGCGAGTGGTAATTCACTCTCTCGGTAATTTGCCTGCCTTACAATTCCCTGGTATGTCACTATGCCCCGACACCCATATCAAATGGATGTGGAAATATTCCGACGTTTCGTTAAGAGATGCCCGGTATTTGCGAGCACTGATGGAATTAGGGACAAACCCACCAAGCGATTTTATTGCCGCTTGCCTCTCGGAGTAAATATAAGATTCTCAAAAAGTGGTAACATTTTTTCCAAACCTGACAGTCACCAGAGGAAATCACCTTATTAATGTCTAGAATTTCAGCCTGAAAAACGCTACAGTGATTAGGAAGACGAGCTGAAACGATTACTTTTGGCTTCTTATATTGTAGTAGACACCAAAGCCAACTTTATCGTCAAGAAGAACCGTCAGTAAAGAACCGTAGACAGTTTTTTTGACAAGGAATATTGTCAACCCACTCACGTCTAGCTGGAATTCTAGAACTAAATAACCTATTAAACTGTGGTTCATTCAAAAAATAGTCAACAGGATTAGTTGGACCCCAAGAAAAGTTGAAGCAGACGGAAAAAGAAATGTTGCTGACACGCTATACCTAAAGATAAGGAAAATCGCATTGCAGTGATTGCGATTTACGAATTGCTGAAAAAATTTAATATTTCGAAAATGCTTGTCTACCACACGATCAATCGTTTTGACTAAACGTCTAAAGTGACAGAGAGAAAAAGAAATCACAGAAAGAACCAGCGTAGCCATAAAAGCCGTTCGAGAAAGAATTCGCAGAAATCCCCTTCGAGAGAAAGGAATCTATCGACCAGATCCTTGTCAAGATAACGCGATTGAAGAAAATTAGACTCGCCAGATGCAAGCAGCTTCTTCGGTGGCATGCGGTCAACGGCCATGAAAATATTCTTTTCACAGATGAGAAAATTTTCGCTCTTGAAGAAGTTTTTAATAAGCGAACCGACAAAATCTATCTAAGACGCAAAAAATGCTGTTCCAAGAGTTCAGCGTGGCCACCATCCAGCCTACGTAATGGTTTGGTGGGGAGTGTCTTGTAAAGGCGTTACATCTCTTCATTTCTGCGGAAAGACGGTGGCAAAAGTGTTCGAAAAGGATATCTTAGAAGGCGCGGTGAAGCAGTTGAGCAGTACTCTCTTCAATGCAGAGCAAGATTCAGCTCCAGCCCACAAAGCAAAAACTACCCAAAAGTGGCTAAAAACAATATTCTGGGTTCATAGATGCAGAAGATTGGTTGTTGTTGTTTTAGCAGCATAAACATTCCCCATTCTTACATACGTGTAATGCTGCTGGAGTTTCAATCTTCGGTCGGATATAAATCCGGGTTGTTACGGTAACGTAGAACCGACTGCCGTGGAAACGTTGTGGAAGATTGGTCGTCTGGATCCATTGGACTACAGTCTGAACATGGACTGTCGAAGACCTCACAGAAATTTGGAGAGTCTCAGAAAAACTTGGGTTCGGGCAGCGACGTCAAAACCCATGGAAACCGTGCGTGCTGCAGTAGCTGAACGGCCTAATCGTTTGAAGCCTTGTGTAAAAGCAAATGGTGACCACTTTGAAAATTAATTTTTTTAACATTTACATAACTAAGTAAAGAAGTATTATAACGAACTTTACATGTAACAGAACTTATGGCAGGACTAAGTAAAATTTGATTTAAAAGGAAATCAGCGGATGACCCTATCCAGCCTATTGCGAGTTGGACCATGAAATGATGATACATAAATTATCTAAAAATTCAGTTCATTGGTCGACTTAATTTAGTTGCACAATTTATTGAAAGCAAAGGCTATTTCAAAAGGCGCGCCTAGAAACAAGTAAACATTTGGATTCTTTAAGGTTTCACTATTTTTATTGCGCTACATCAGCAATATTCTCAACAGAACGTACAGTTTTTCGTCTGCTAGTCCTTTTCCTATACTCGAGAGAATCAGTTTCTTGAATTTTTTGATCAACCTTTGAATTGTTGACTCCTTCGAATAGCTATTTCCACCAAAAAATCACGAATTTTGTGATATGTCGTTCTTAAAAGTAGTCCATTTTCATAATAAAGTTTCAATAATTTTGAGGAGTGGTTTTATCGTGTAAAATTGGACATCTATCTACCTGACAAATGTCAAAGATGACATAAAAACCGGTCCTGTCTAGGAATTATTCACTACTGAAAACTAGGTGGAACTTTCGTAAGGCCTCAACTGAATTAGTTGTTACAAGTTTCAGGAATATTCGATTTCTATAGATCAAAAATTTTCCCCAATAATGCATTCTGCTCATGAAATGTTTCAAAATAATGCGGCAAGCTGACCATAACTATTTTTTCAGTAGTTTTCTATTAATAAAAAACCTCAATACTAACTGTACTAAGTTAAAAATCTTCAATACTAACAGCACCTTTTAGTTGTATTGTGTAAAAATGCACTTAAGTCGAGTGTTTCACATTATGCGCCCGTCAACGCCTAACACCTACTTATTGCACTTTCTCAAGTACCGCTATTGTAATACATAAGTGCAGATATTATAGAGAAAATAATGAATCCTAGCACTTCAATAGAAAACTTTAAATAACAATCGCAAAAGATTAATAAACACTTGAAATTCCACTCCCTAATCCTTTACAGCTGCCAGCTAATAAAAATGCAGCTACTACCTCAGATTATTCATACACATACATACAACAAATACAATGCAGGTACAGGCACATATGAATGCAGTTAGCTGTGCTAAAGGACATTTAAGTGAGAACTGCAGTTCAACCTGAGAAGCGACCTCAATGCTGACCTGATGAGGCGGGGTGCAGGTAAGGCACATTTCGAATATGCTAATGAAGAGAGAAATCGCTGCTGCGAGCTGAAGCAGATACACACATACTTATATACTTATGTATATGTATAAGTATATAGTTTATCTGTTGCCTATGTGTTCTTGTTGTAATATGAGTAGGTTTTCAATTATTTTCCAATTTTATCAATTTCGAACGTTTCTGCTACGTAGAGTAATTTTCTATTGCAACCGCACATTATTTGCAACCCATGCAGTAACTTCCGATTTGGTGAGGTGGTTTTGCACACACGTACATACATACATACATTTACATACATTTACATACATTCATCTCAGCTTGCATATGAGACGGAAAATCCTGTCTTAGCTCTGCATGAAATGAAAGTCGCATGCTGCGAAAAGCCCAAACTAGTCAGCAAGCATTTATTGGTATGGGAATAAGTATCTGTCCTTCCTTAGCCAAAGTTACGAATTAATTAAACATTTAAATAATATAGTGAAGTACGTGCCATTGGAAGCTACAACTTTACTCCATCATTCAGGCAGCATACGGATTCCTCTGTCGAAAAATTCGAGTTCTTTTGACTTGATCCATTCACTGAGCCAGTTTGCGATGCCCTCGTAAGAAGTGAGCCGCTCTCCAATAAGGGCTGACTGTATTGATCGAAACAGAGGGTAATCCGAAGGTGCAATGTCTGTGGAATACGGGGGTGGTGGGGCGAGATTTCCCAATTCAGTCGCTCTAAGCATTTCTGGACCGATTTAGCAACGTGTGGCCTGGCGTTGTCATGCAGCAAAATCAGTTTGTCATGTCTACCATCCCATTCCGGCCGCTTTTCTTTAAGAGCTCGATTCAAATGCATTAGTTGCAGTCCGTACCGACCGCCAGTGATGGTTTTAGATGGTTTAAGGAGTTCATAATAGATGACACCCATCAGATGTACCACATAACCTTTGAATATCATGGATTTTTTTTCGCTGCCGCTGGACGAAGTTCACCTGACAGGCTTCAACATTTTCGACACTTAGGGTTATCATAATGGATCCATTTTCTTGGCCAGTGACGATGCGATGCCGAAAACCTTTTTTTTCTGCCCTTTCTCTATTCAAGAAGCATCTCACACGTCACCAAACGTCTCTCAATATCCCTCTTCTTCAATTGATGTAGCCCCCAGTTACCTGCTTTCTGGACCATCCCTATCGCATGCAAATGTTTATCGACGGTTGATCTGTCAACATCGAACTCTGTAGACATATCACCAAGGGTTCGACATGCGTCTTCATCCAATAATAGTTGTAGTTGAGTATCTTCGAACTTTTTCGGTACCCCTTCGCTCGTTCGATCTTTATCACTCACGTCGAAATTTCCACTTTGGAAGCATCGAAACCACTCTTTAGTAGTCGTATGGTATTTGATGGAGCTTGACTACCGTAAATATTGATTAATATACGACACGTTTCAGTTTCACTTTTCTTTAAAAGGCAATAATGAAGCACTGAAAAAACCACCAGATAGCATCAGGAGAATGGTACTGGACTGGAACCAGCAAGGGAGTAGAGGTCGCGGTCGACCAAAAACACTTGGAGAACTAGCAGACGCCGAGATCTTATGGGATGGTGCAAAAACAACAGCACAGAACCGTGTACGATGGAAGAGTCTTGTCGAGGCCCGAGAGTAGTAAGCAAGAAAAAAATAAAATAAAATGAGGCATGACTTCCCGCAAAAGCTGTTTTTACGAGACGAACTTAGACATTTTTGAAGTTAGATAAAAAAGGATCTCTACGCTTCAAACGAATGTCAGCTACTGCGATCGAGACCTCACATATACACCTTCAAATCACCAGTGTATTTCTAGAGCGAACACAAAAATAGTATCAGCAGCGGTACCTCTCTTACGAGGGCGGAAACTTATTCCCATACCAATAATTTCATGCACTGGTATTTAATGGAAGAACTTATACGAGTTCGTGAATGACTATAGTTTTACCAGTTACAAAATGGCGGCTATCGTAACCGATTATAGAGCCCGGGTTCTAAACCCAGAGGGGGTATGAAACACCAAATGATGGGAAAGGTTTTTCTAAAAGCAAATAACCTCTCGGCAGGCAATGGAAAACCTCCAAGTGTACTTCTGACATGAAAAAATTGCTGTAGAACAGCACAAACAAAGACGCAATATTAGAAAGGTTCCTCGGCCTAAAATGTAGCAAAAAGAATAAATTAGAGCTGAATGCAAAAAAATATAATATAGTATCCTTTATTTGTTGTTTTATTTTTAATACTTAATATTTTTTTCATTTAGTTAGTTTTAAGGACACAGTTTTGTTTTTTTTTTTAACTTTCATGTAAACATTTTGATAGACCTTTTCAACTTGTCCAAAACTGGTTGATTTTTTCCTTGGCATACAATTTTTTTGTGTTCATTAAGGCACCTTTCTGGTCTAGAGACGTGAAAATTGAAGTGAAGAAAAACAATCGGTATCAATTGAAAGCCGTTTTTATTCATGATAGTTTTTTCAATGACTATAAAAAAAAAATTGCTTCCTCTGACGTAACACATGCCACTGGCCTAACTGATTGGGCTGCTCAGATACGTCTGACAAAAAAAAAATTTGGTCGATTATTCATCAGGAGATATGCCGCTATGTTGGGTAGAAGATTTACAAAAAAAAAAAAAATTCTAATATAGATATTTGATCGGTTTATTACAATAGAAAAACAAAAAAAAAAAGAATTTTTTTTCACGTTCTCGTTCCTCAAAAAAAAATAGAAAAATTGATTATAAAATTATAATTCCGCTACCCGCGAGAGCCAAAAGTCTATTCAAAAACAAATTAAAAATTCAAATCAATCGGTTCAGTACTTTTTGAGAAATTACCATGATTCAATTATAGAAGGTTAAGTAAAGTTTGACAACTGATTTCGGATGCTACTTAATCCATTGATGCAATTTAGAAGCAAGGGGAAAAAGGGCCCTTTCTGAAAATGTAGTAAAAAATTGAAAAAGGTCGTTGTAAGCCATAGAATAATTTTATGTTATTTTATAAGTGGTACTTAATAATTTATATTTTTAACTTAACTATTCCCATGGATTTGTGTCATATATACATGTATTTTGACCATGCATCGGATTGGAATCTATATGTGCCACTTGTAAATCTACACTGAAGTAATAAATAAAACAACTTGAGAATAATGGGAACTCTTAACGAGGAAAAACCACTTTTATTTCGTCACGTCCGCTATCATACATTTGATTTTTTAACGAGATTGCCTGCAAAGTTACAAGTATAAAATCTGTGTTAAAAAAAGATAAATTTATATATACCCAGAAACACAAGTAGAAGCCTAAAGCATTGCATACTTTACTTACAATTATCTTATCGAATCCTCATTGTTCTCTTCTTTTGTTTATTGCACCGGTTAAGATGCTTTATTCGAAAGTGCATCCGGCATTTAAAAAAAATCGTTTAACATCATCGCGTAAACTCACGTTTTCACTTAATGTGAACAATTTTTGTAAAAATGATATCCCACCGTAAAGCACCCTGCCGTTGAACTGGTTAAACGCTGATTCCATCATTTTAATTTTGTCCAAGAACTCGGTGCTTGGTTTAACTAATCCGCCCTTAGATAAAGTGTCAACCCAAGTAAATGTAGGCTCAATGCATGAACAATCGGTCAACTTTAATTTGCGTATTATGTAATCGGCAATATATTCAATGGCATCTTCGTGTAAGCTATCAAAGTCAGCGTCCTCATTTAATGAATCGTTGGCGAAGAGAGTGTTGTCTGAAACTATCTCATCTTCTGTTAGCAAACTTTGTAAAGTTTCTAAAGAAGGAGCCAGTTAGTTTCGTCGGCCTCAACATTACCACGATCAACTAATATTGAAGTATTTCGTGCTGTTAATAGAAAGCGTTAAGTTATTCAGAAATGAGTAATATATGCATTCATTCACCTAATAAATATCTTCGTAATCTATATTTAAATTCCATAGGACTAGGATTGTCATACAACCCGCCTTTGCCACGCATCGCCCCGAAAATATGCTCTAGTACATCCTGATTTAATCGATAAGTCAAAATGTACTGAAAGCAGTACTTTTCCTGAACATAACAATATAAGTCCCTGAGGGATTTGTTGCTTAGTTCTATGCCTCTTTGAAAAGGCAACATTGAAATTCGTCCATAAGCGCGTGTTTCATCGTTCAAGGCGTCCATCTTACTTATAATTTCATCCTGCTGGCCCAAGTCCATCCCATAGGGCTTTTTTGCAGCAGCAGTTTGAAAATTCGAAAACTTTGTATTGAAAATATCGAACCAATCATTCACCGTATCAATGAACTCTGCTGTTTCCATGGGCTGATACATATCGAGCCCCAACGCATAACACCTTCGGATTGCACGCAGAAATATGTGATGTTACTTATGTATGTGTTTTAAGTTAGTTCGCAGTTGTAAAACAAATATTAGTTAGATGGGAAACGAGACAAAAGTAAAAAAATGGAGTCTCTAAAGGAGTATTTTCATTACATTAAAATGGAAATGCAGCTAGTAAACAAAAATATTTTGGAAAATTATTTCACTCTTATGCATATAAAGCCATGTTTAGTAACCTTTGCATTACGACGTGTTGCAGATTTCCTCATTTCAGTACCGTACGAACGTAAATGGACGTTTCATAACTGTTTTTACAAACTTTTATTCCTGAAATAAATGCTGACTTTTAGCATCCTTCATATGCATTAAGAGAGTAACTTGTTAAACCATTGAATTTGATATAGATTTGGCTGCCATGATATGTTAACGAAAGGAATAAGATTAAACAGAAAATTTAATTTCGTATTTCGAGCATAACAATATATGTATGTCCATTTGTTACCGTAAAGACATTGCGAAAGCAGAAGTTCAGTCGATCATTCCTCCACGTAAGAAAAACATTGGAGTCAGAAGAGTTAAAATTGAAAAAATCACAAATTTATTAGTTTATTTTTTTAAATTTGTCTACCTTAATATACTTGGCATCCCTAATATTAGTATAGTTAGGATAATATATTTATATAGTCTAAAACTAATACATCGAAAAATTTCTATATTGATAATATAATCCACTTTTAGTAATTGCGATGGTGCGGGCAGAAATCAAAAACCTGTAAACCAAAAATCTTAAAAATTGTTAATTCATAAATATATCACTACAACTTACGTGTAAATGTAGACGTAAAGCGCGAGGACTTGCTCGTGTAGGTGTTGCGCATGCATTTACGTACAGCATATTGTTCTAGACCGGGTAGCGTGAAGAGCCAGTTCGGAAGCCAAATTGATTTCAGTGGTAGCAGAACTAGGCACATAATGACCGTCACATGTCAAACACTTACTAGGTATTTACACCATCATACACAGCACAATCAATGTCATCTATGAAATTGTCCGTAGCACCACATGTGACGATGGTAGAAATACGCGCATACTTGCCTTCGTTTCTAAAAACCAGCTCTTCAACAAACATCTTCCGCTGCACTTGCTCGTCTGTGAAGTCCTACAAATAAAAACTTTTAAAACCAATTTATTAGCAAATATTCTAACAGAACTTACTAACTGTAGTTTATGTATTGTATGTAAGGTAGTCACTATTATATTTGCAAAAACGCTGTTCTAAAAACCTATGAATGAAAAAGTTTAATAAGAATTTATACAAATGTCTGATCTGGACTTACGTGTATGAAAATTCCCCAACCGGTAGTTTTCGGCAGCAGAAAGCCGACTCCAAATAATCGACTACCACCATATGTAAGACTTAATTGACCTAAATAGTGAAAAATGCCATTAATTTACAAAATAATTAGCTTTTATTATTATACTTACTTGAATGTTTACCAGCAGATAAATGATTTTAAACGAATAATAACAAGGCAAAACGTCAAAGTGAAAACGATGTTGCCGACCACATAATTTGCACCAAAAGTTTAATTTTTACTACAATTTAAAAGGTTTTTCGTAAAAAATGTAGGAATATTTGTAAAGAAGCAACATGTTTTCAAATAAGGGAGCCGATTTGTCAAGAGGGAGCGAGAAAGCTGTTTACTTACTTAACCTTGTATAATTGAATCATGAGAAATTACCAACGCCAACTCGGAAAAAATAGTTTCGAGAAAAACACGATTAAAACTTCAAGTTCAAAATTATAGTAAATAATCACTACTTACACTCAATCTGCGATTTCAGCTTGATATAATTATTACAATTACTATTCCCTCAGCTATCCCGAATGCCTCCTTTTCAGCATCCTTGGCTTCTTTTTTCGCCATCCTTGCCTCTTTTGAGTATTCTGAGCATTTTTCCCAATTAGTGAAGAAATGAAAAACCTCGCTTCGCCCTTGATCCATCGCCGGAAACAGTAAACAGATTTTAATAGGACTATGAATAAGTTCGTGCGGTTTTTTTTCGAAATTTGAAACTTTATTGACGTAAAATGGTTACAAATTTAATATTCAAAATATTGTCCATCGCTTACTACTACTTTTTCCCATCTTTCTGGCAATTCACGGATTCCCTTTGTGAAAAATTCGGTCGGTTTTGCCGCAATCCACGAATCGATCCATTTTTTGACTTCATCGTAATTACGGAAGTGCTGGTCAGCCAGGCCATGTTGCATCGATCGGAAGAGATAGTAATCGGATGGCGCAAGGTCTGGACTATACGGCGGGTGGGGTAGGACATCCCATTTGAGCGTTTCTAAGTATGTTTTGACCACTTGTGCAACATGTGGCCGAGCATTGTCATGTTGCAAAATAACTTTGTCGTGTCTATCGGCGTATTGCGGCCGTTTTTCTCGCAGTGCTCGGCTCAAACGCATCAATTGTCGTCGGTAGACATCCCCCGTAATCGTTTCATTCGGTTTCAGTAGCTCATAATACACAACACCCAGCTGGTCCCACCAGATACACAGCATAACCTTCAGGCCATGAATATTCTGCGCCGACGTCGATGTTGAAGCATGGCCAGGGTATCCATACGTTGCCCGACATTTTGGATTGTCGTAATGGACCCACTTTTCATCGCCAGTCACAATTCGATGCAAAAAACCCTTTCTTTTGTGCCGTTGAAGCAGTTGTTCGCATGCCATAAAACGGCGTTCAACGTCTCTTGGCTTCAATTCATACGGCACCCAATGGCCTACCTTTCGGATCATTCCCATGGCTTTTAAACGTTTGGAAATGGTTGATTGATCAACTCCCAAAGTTTTTGCAACCTCTTCTTGCGTTTGAGCCGGATCTTGATCGAGCAATTCCTCCAATTCGGTATCCATGAACTTTGGCGGCGCACCCTCGCGTTCTTCGTCTTCCAAGCCAAAATCACCACTTTTAAAGCGTGCAAACCACTTCTGGCACGTTCGCTCAGATAGAGCATGCTCACCATAAACTTCCACCAAGATACGATGACTTTCGGCTGCTTTTTTCTTCATATTAAAATAATGAAGAAGAATTCCCCGCAAAAACACATTATTTGGCACGAAATTCGACATTTTCAAGTGTGGTAAAAATATTGTTGTTTACGCTTCAAATAAAAAACTTATACTGACGTTTGTGCCTTACGACAGTAGCTCTCCAATGAATGTTTGGAAATGTGGATCGATGGAATAATAATCAAGTTACGCCATCTGTTGTAAAACCGCACGAACTTATAAATAGACCTATTATTTTTTTCCACATTCCACATTTGCTGACTTTTCCCCATACACAGCTTTCCTCATGGCCATCTCTGCTACTGTCTTAACATACATATGTATGTTTTCCACAATACCGTAATACGTTGAATTACTGAAACCTTGCCAAAGATTCATTAGTCCACAAAAATGTTTAATGATATTGATACCGACACCGAAATCCTCAATGCGATAACAAAACGTCGATTAATTTCGAACGCTTTTTCAACCAACGGACCAGAGTTTATCAAAAACTCTTTGCAACAACATTTCACTTGGAGTTTAAAACCAAGACCACGTTGTCCATATTTCAGGGCATATTCACAATCCTTGCACTTCAATAAACTTGGTAGTACCCTGAACACAGAGAAAAAATTCAAAATGCAATAATTAGTCGTTGGATTGATACCAACATCAAACTCCGCACTATTCTTCAATTTTTTCCCCTATGTACTAACGAATTCAGTGCTACTTTCATGAGTATGGTGATTACCACGAAAACTTCGTTTTCTCGATCGCTGAGAAGGTCTTTGCGAACTTGCTTTATTGAATTTTCGATCCAGTTCTCAATACTTCACGATGTAACTGCCTTGAAGAACGAAACAGAAAAGAGGCACTAGAGCATTGGAAATGACGCACGGACCCAACGAAATAGGACACCGTCGTTTATTTTTGGGTCAATTATATGACCCTGATTATCCGAAGAGAAGTTACAATAAATGAAACACAATACGGATTAACTACATGACCCCAATAATATTCCAGGAATTCGACCGTTAGAAGTCCCAACCTGCGCGCTTATACCTGGGCGTCGTACTCCAAACCGGTCTCGTTTTAAAAGAGTGTAACGTCTAAACTACAATGAATTTCAATATAAAAATTTGCAAGTATATTTTTGAAAGTATCATAAAATGAAAAAAATCGATTTTTTCGAAATTCTAGACCAGAAAGGTGCCTTAACTGCTGCAGTGCTGATGCAGAGATTGAGTAGTTTCTTAACTGAGGTTCGATACTCATTCTGTGTATGGTAAAGGTGCAATGAAAAGTTTGTCCCTTCTCCATTGTACTTTCGATTCGTGTTTCGTGAATAAATGAAAAGAAACGTCAAATTATTTTCATATGAAATTTTCTTTCAATGACAATTTAAATTATCACTGGCAATTTGTGTGTGAAGAAATAGAAAAGGAGATCCGTGGCAAGTCGTCAAGTGAGAGTTTAGTTGCGTGGTCACAAAACTCTATATACCCGAAAAGTTTCTAAAAATTTTGTTTACAAAATTGAGGAATTTGATGAAAATTTGAGATGTTTTTTTAACTTGGCCTTAAGCAACTAACCAAACAGTGATTGATGCGATGTGAAAAAACTTCTAAAAATTTTATTTAAAAAATTGAGGAATTTGATGAAAATTTGAGATGTTATTTTAAATTGGCTGTAAGGTGCAACCAAACAGTGATTGATGTAAAGTGAAAATATATAGCCGCCGTAGCGTACATTATAGAAGAAGACGCAGAAATGTCGATTTGGCCCCGGTCGATTGAATTGAGCAATGCCCAGAGTGTCAAACCGGCTTATTTTGGTCTTGAATTTGGGCATAGTTTAATTAGTTAAATTTGTCTTAACGTAAGAATTCAAGCCATGCAATCAGCGATAGCGCCGTAAGTCTGCTAATTGAGCATTGGAAATGTTGGCCGGAGATCTACATTTTTTTTGGGCCAAAAATCATCTTCTCAGGCATTTTTGGTTCATCAAAAAGCAAAATTGAAGTTATTCGAGCGTCATTGCTTTGGTGCCATACTACTTTTTCAACATTTCTGGTCGCTTTTGAGTTACTCAGATTGTAATTTTCTTGCCGATAAATACTCGTACTGCCATGAAAAAGCTTCTTATAAAAAAAAAACGATTGGCCGTTCGGAGTTGCAAGTTGCATCAAGACGCACGCCACAAATAGGAGGAGGAGGAGCTCGGCCAAACACCTAACAGAAGTATAGGCGCCAATTATTTATTTATAAGATTTTTTTTTTTTTAAATACTCGTACTAACTTTTCGGTTCTGTCTTTGGTGGCGTAACTGCCCCCTTCTCCAAAAGTATTGTAATAAATTTCATATTACATCTCTTTGAAGACTTTAAATGCCTTGAAATTACTCAACGAGAAAGTCTCTCCTGTTGATAATTGTACCTATTTTTTCTTTCGACAATAATTTGTATCCTGCTATTTCATATAAATATTTCAGAATACATCGACAAGCTCCAGTGCATTGGTGTTGCTTTAAAGTGCAACCTTAAAAATAAACTGCTTCCCAAGTTTTTCATTTTTTCAATATGCAACGAAATTTTTTTTGAAATTATTTTTAAATGGCATAAACAAAACTTCAAGTCAAATTCAACTAAAGTTCAAACAGTCAATGCGATTCAAGTTTCCTCTCCAAATTACGCTTTTGCGTGCATTCCAAAGCATAAACTTTTGATAGCCAGGCCAGGCCGGATTTGCCGCGCAAACAAAAGTAATTACGAAGCATTTCCTGTTTTGGTCTAAATAGAGTTGGTAGCTAAGAAGTGAATTGAAATGTTTTCCAATTGAATGTTTACACAGAATTGCATCTTATTTAATAGCAAACACTAAAAGAATTTGCACAAACTAACAGTGACGAGCCATTTAGAGAGAAGAGGTGAATTTGAGTTGAGGCTAATGGCAATCTGAGAGTTGTAAAAAGGGGAATAAAACGAAATCGAAAAGTAGACACGACTAAGTTTCCGATTAGTGTGCAGTAAGAAAATAAAGTTCAACATATTTAAGAGTTTGTTGAAAATTTTTAAAAGTGAGCAAATCACGAAGTGATTATTCATTTGTGTGCTTTTCTTGGCAGGCAAACAGAAATTTCAAAGGTATGACGAACTTTTCAAGTGCCAGAGAAATAATTTGAGAAATGCATTTCTTAACGCACAACTTTATTGCGAAGGGTTATGAGGATAAATAATCATAATATGCACTAAACGCCTTCGATTTGCCTCTTCTTGGCTCGCTGAAAATATTATTCGCGTGAATGTATTTTGGGAATTTTTGTCATCGAGGTAATGAAACAAATCAAAATTTTGAAAAAGGGCATTTATTGTAGATATGTTAAACTAAAGAAATTATTATTATTATTTATTATTTTTTTTCCAAATGAATGTAAAATCAAATGGTGGCTACACAGCTTTTCTTACACGAAGCGCTTTTTTAAGGTCGCGCGACCAACTTCACTTACAATTTTCAATTCACTATGAATGAAATTTTTTTCGGTTATACTTCTAAATAACTTTAAAGGTAATTTTCTTGGAAATGTGACGATTTAAAAAAAGTTTAAATTAAAAAAATAAATCAAAAATCGAAAATTAAAATTTTTCAAGAAAACAAAAAAAAAAAAATTTAAAAATTAAAATTAAAAAAGGAAAAAAGGAAAAAAACATACATTCGAAAATTAATTACAAAAAGAACCAAAATCCATACGTATTTCCGAAAAGAATGTAATTGAGGATGTACGGAGTCCGGCTCCCGAAGTGTAATCAATTAAAAAGACCATAAATTTAGTGTGGAAAATTACTTTTACTCAATTCAAAATAAAAAAATGTGTGAAAATAATACAAAACTGAGAATTAATTTACTTTTGCTCGATGTAACCACCTTTTGTCTTGACTATGACCTTGAGACGGTCGAGAAACAAACCGCAAGCAGCCCGAATGTGACTTGTAGGTATTTTTGCCCACTCGCGGACAATGGATTTTTTCAGCGCCTCGAGACTAGTGAATCTTTTAGTTCGAACCTGATTCTCCAAAATGGTCCAAATAGAATACTCAATCGGATTTGCGAGAGTGTGGACGCTGTGAAGTTCGAAACTTGGTTTTTTAGCAATTATTGGTTCACTCGAGCTTTGTGAGATGGTGCCGAGTCCTGTTGAAATGTCGATGATCTGCGATTGAAACATTTGTCTGCCCACGACTCCAAAGCAATCTACAGAGTACTTTCCCGGTAATATTTTGCATTTACCCTAATGCCAAGCTCGATGAAAACCATTGCAGACCGCACAACTGCGGCTTCAGCGAACAAACCATTATCTGTGGCGGGTGCTGCCTCCTGGTGGCCAATCGATGACTCAAATTCTCGTATGAGCAGTCGGTCAAATAAACCCTATCGTTTTGGGAGTTTACAAATTGCTCCATTTGAAAAAATTCTCTCATCAGAAAACGCATTGTTCGGAAATTGACCGCTTTCGGCCAAGCGAAGCAACTCCTTCGCTTTCTCAAATCTGACTTGTTGCTGCTTTGATGTGAGATCATGAGCCTTTTGGATCTTGTGAGGCTTGACTTTGAGATCTTTTTACAGTATGCGGCGGATGCTACTGTCAGATATTTTTAGTTCTTTCGCCATTTGGTTGGCACTTCGTCGGGGATTTCGCTCAAGTCGCTTCTTCACTTTTTGAACCATTTCACCTAACGTTGCAGTCTTTTGATGACCACCGCCATGACGTTTCGCGGTGCTACCAGTATCAGTGTAACGAGTAATGGTGCGATAAAGAAATACTTTATTTAGTTTAAGGTGCTCGAGCTCACAAACAATCGCTGATTATGTGGTTCCAGCCAAATATAATGTAATCGCACTTTTATGTTTGGAATCCATTACTGATTTTCTTGTTTCGTGTTTACTCTCGGGAAAATGCTTTCGCGCCCTTGTAAGCAATACCCTGGACTGTCATTTAGCCAATTTACTAACCGCGCAAGCGATCTGAAGTTGGTTACACTTCGAGTGCCGGACCCTGTACTGTTAAAATTTTTGGGCAATCTGCCCAAAATTTCTTCGAGTTGTAAGGTTGCCCGACTTCAAAAATGCAGTTTCGAGAAAATCGGATTTAAATTTTTATTTATTTTTTAATTTTTTTCTTAATATTTTTTTATTTGTTTTTTTTTTATTTTTTAATATTTCTTTTTATTTTTTTTTTTACTGTTCGCCAAAATTCATAAAAGTTTACATATGTTTTCCATCTTTATCCATTGACTGTGCAATATTTAAGGTATTAGAGTATCTTTTAAGCAAAAAGAAAAGAAGATTTTTAGAAATTTCTGCAAAAGACTCACCTCCGAGGGTCGGCTCCATAAATTTGTATTGAAAAGCAGCTACAACGCTAGGGTGGTCGATTTTTCAACTGCCGGAAACTGAGTGTTCAAAATTGTGCGTGTGTGTATATCACAAATGGCGCCTAAAGGCCACAAATAAAGTTGCGATTTAGGATTAAAAATTAAATCTTGAAATTCAATAAATAAATTATAAAATTTCACTTCTAGCAGAATGTTGCACTGGAACGCATTCTGGAAATAAATAAAGACAAATAAAAATGCATAATTAGATTTGGTTAAGAGGAGTCCGAAGGTTATTTCTTTATTTAATCAAACTTAGTCGCATAAAGTATATATATAAAAATTATATATGAAAGTTTTTCGCTTACTTAAATTTTGTCTTCAAGTCAATTAAATATATTGACAAAATTGTCCGATAGGTGGCGTTGTGGTCGAGATATCTTTAAAAATCGTATTTATGGTCCGAGTGTTTCAATCCATTAGCTTTACATTAAAAAAAATATTTTCTATAAAAGGTACTTTACTGCATTCCACTCCGCAAGGCCACCGAAATGGAAGACAAGTCGGTTCTGTGTTACTTGAGTAACAGGGATTTATATTCCGACAATCACTGTCAAACCAGCAGCAGTCCTTGAGCAAAATTGTACATAAGAATCTTGGCTTACGTGATTCTAAGAAACAGCTCGTGCAAGAAATGAAGCCAAATGATCCCTCGCATTTTTGCTGATTGGGCTCAGTTAGATTTATTATTCAGATTTGTTGGAAAAACGTCATAAATTCGACTGGTCGAATGGACTATGTCACTCGTAGCCGCAGCGGACATATGCCGGATTTCATAAGCAAAAAATAAATGGCATGAAATTATCTATCAGATTATAACAAAAAAAATGCATTTCAACAATGTTCCTGTTTTGTATTATCATTCCAAGTTCTCAATCTCTTAAAAAACACCCTTTATATGTATACATACATTTTATGTATGCCACATCACACACAAGCCGTATTTATTTGTAATTCCCCAATCGAATTCAATTAGCTGCTTGTAAGCATCTGTACGAAAATATGTAACAGAGCTGTTTGTAATACCCAAATTTCTAACGATAAGCTTTTACCCAAATGAGGTTTTACTCACATGGTTGCGGATACAGTGGCGCGCATAATTGAAATTATTATGGTTTTATGGTTTGTTTAATCTTTACTAAGTTTTCAGAGTTAGATTTTTTTGGTATTTTTTTATATGTTCTTTCTTTAATTCAACCCATCATAATGCAAACTTTATACATCCTTGGAGTCAAAGATGTTTGATCTTGCTTCTCATCGGCAAGATTCCTGTTTTATGCAGACGACGTTAAGATTTATTCGACGATCACTTGCTCTCTCGATTCTGAATTGATACAAATTGATTTAGTTAATTCAGTAACTAGTGTAACAATAATCGTTTATCAGTTGAAATAAGCGTGCAAACCACGAAGAGCACGTTCAATAGAAGCATTGCGAGAATAATTTCTATTCAACTTATTTACATAAATAGAAAGAAAGAGCGCTACGAAGAATTCTGGGAGTGTAACAGAATTAATACTTTGAAGCAGAAAGGGGCAGTTAATGTCGCCTTTAAAGATATTGAAAACAAACGAGGACTACTTTCTAAGGACCTCAGATTGATCAAAAGCAAAAGTGATGTGTAAGATGGGATAGGTTAGAATAGGTTGGCCTGGCTGACTGAAAGCCATCACATAGAAATATTGGTCCTTAAAAAATTTAGAAAAACTCAACAATTTATCATCTAACTGTTGTACTTTTTAATCTGAATCTTTAGAAAATTGTAGTGAACACGTCACTACTCACAAAATTTTATTAAAATAAGTGCAAGTTTTAAGTGGCTCAAAATAGTTTGTATTTTTAATAATTTTTTCCCCTTTGCATTTTGCACCTTTTTCTGTATAAAAATGAATTTGGGGTAGAAATAAATAAACTTAAAATAATCAACTCCAATTTTTATAATACTTTCTATGTTATGGTATTATTAAGCTATTTAAAAAGTTTAAGCAGTACCTGATGAAGTTCAATTGATTAAATAAATTTCTTCGCCATATTTGTATTCTAAGTGTGGAAAAGATTAGGTGAAGAAAAACTTGGCTTCACTCTATTTCCAACTGGCGGCGGTTAGCACGAGGAAGAAACGACTGGCGCGCTTGGTTAAACTCGGCCAAAATCGCGTAGGCGGTTATCGTGCCAATTAATATAAGAAGAAGAAAAAGTGTTGAAAACAGTATTTAATCTAGTCCTAAGATCTTTTGGAACTACGTTAATTCGAAGAAATCCTGTAGTAGTGTTCCATCTGCTATATGTTTTGGTAGTAAATCTGCCTACACGCCATTAGAGGCACTCAATCCTTTCGCAGACTTTTCCAATCTAATTGCATTCAGAATAATAGTGATTTAGACTCTTATCACTTTTTAAATCGGTCTATAAAACAATTTTTAATTCTGAATTTTGGGCACCTAAGACTTTCATCAGACGATGTCGAACTTGGAATATTAAGCTCCCTAAACCCTCCTCACAGATTGATATCGATGGGCTCTCTGTAATTTTTGTAAATTAATGTTATTTCACCTTTAAAAATATTCTTAAATAAGTCATTATCCTCTGGAATTTCCAGCGATGACCGCAAACTAACAAGTACGAGTATATCGCCAACTTTTAAAAGTGCCAATAAGTATGAAATGTCGGACATGACAGGTAACATCAGTTTAGTCCATCTGCAGCCTCTCTCAGTCTGCCAAGCTCGCTTGTGGGTTGTAGTAACCCATTTGCTAACCGATGGCTACAGAAGGGAGTGTCAGAACGGGCTCCGGGCCAAAGAAGTTGGCCTCACAACCCATCCTAGCTAAGGAGTCAGTGGTCTCGTTACCCACGTGTCCCGGGACCCATGTTAGCATCAAGGTATTACTTATATGTTGACCGACATAGTTCAGCCTGGATTTACCGGACTCGACTGCCCCTGATGTGATTGGGGGCTGTCTAAGACCATGAGCGCAGCTTGGCTGCCGCTGCAGACACATATAGAACTGCTCATATAGATCTGCCTCAACGACCTTAGCAATGGCTGCGCATTAGCTAATTTTCCGTTATACCATTACGATTTAAAAATGTTTTCAGTTACTAATAACACAACTGACGTATGCAGGTTTTAAGCAGATGTAGACAAATTTGTCAAATACCAACTTTCTTTAAATATGAAGAAATGCTAACGTGTCACTTTTTCCAAAATTCCTATTGTCTTTCGTACTTCTTAGATATGCTTCTAATATTGTGCTTCTATACGTTAAAGAATGTAAAGATTTTGGTGTAATTTTTGTCAGTCGTTTTTCATTTAATAGCCACATTAATTTCATGTCATCAAAATTATATTTTGTCTTAGTCTTGGTACGATAATATTAAAAAAAAATGGCAAAAAAATTTTAACTTGGAATACATTGAACTATTAAAAAAAAGTCATGCTCTCACTTCTACTCGCCACTGGCATTCTACTACAGGATATGGTCCCAGCATATAAGCGAACAAATGTACTTAAATGTATGTTTGTGTAGTAAACACTTATTGTACAATAGAAACTTACGAATATTTTTTGGGGCCACGCTTCCTTTGCTATTTTGCCATTTGTATGGAGTTTTATTGTATGCGGTAGTCAGATCGTATTGAGTAGGACACAATAGCAATTATATTTAGTTTGAGTTTCAGTTTTTTCCTTACACAACGCAGACCATTTCGGCGATGCTAATTAATTATGTGCGTTTCCATGGGGACACGTTAGCCCTTTTTTGCGCCACTTGCCACAAATATCTATTAAATTAACATGTTTATGCAACATTTCTTATACATACATACATGCATTTGTATTTTTATTGTGCCTATGAAGAAACTCAGCTAATTAAATTAATTAAAATAAATTTGTATTATTTTGACGCTCTCACTTTGTTTATGTCCCATAGCAAATTTAAAGTTTAATGGAATTAGTTGAATGAAAAAACTGAATAATTAATTGGATGACACAATAAATGACAAAGAAAAATATTGAAGCAAACATTTAATAAATTTATTTAGGCACGAAATTATGGAGCAGTTGTTGAAAAATGCGTGCAAAAATATTTGGTAAAAGAATAGTACAAGGTGGCGCAAAATTAATCACCTTATCGGAATACTTAATATGTTATGATGATGAGATATGATTTTCAGTCATATCTGAATAATTTATGCAATAATTCATTTAGATATATAAATACATATTAGGTGCGCAACTAAGTTATTGCTGTTTTTTTTTTATGCAAATACAACTTTATTCTGAAAAAATGGTTACAAGTGAATCATTGAAAGTATTGCCAATCGCTGGCTATTACTTTTTCCCATCTTTCTGGTAGATCTCGTATACCGTCGCGGTAAAAGTGTTCATTTCTTGAGTCTATCCACGGATCAAGCAATTTTTTATGTCTTCATATGAATGGAACTGCTGGTCAGCTAGACCTTGTGCCATCGATTGGAACAGATGATAATCGGACGGCGCAATATCTGGAGAATATGGCGAGTGGGGTAGGATTTCCCATTTCAGTGTTTCCAGGTACGTTTTAACGGGTTTGGCAACGTAAGGCCGAGCGTTGTTATGCTGTAGAATCACTTTTTCATGCGACTCCGCGTATTGCGGCCGCTTCTCGCGCAGTGCTCGGCTCAATTGCATCAATTGAAGTCGATACCGATCCCCAGTGATGGTTTCGCTTTGTTTTAACAGTTCATAATAAATAACACCAACTCGGACCCACCAAATACGTAGCATAACCTTCGCAGCGTGAATATTCGGCCGAGGCGACGACGTAGCAGCATGACCGGGCAGTCCTCATGACTTTCTTTTCTTTGGATTGCTGTAATGAATTCATTTTTCATCACGCGTCACGATGTGATGAAGAAAACTTTTCCTTTTTAGCCGCTGGAGCAGTTGTTCACAGGCGAAACGTCGAAAAGACGACCTTCAACATCCCTTGGTTCTAACTCATAAGGAACCCAAGTCCCATGTTTCTGAATCATTCCTAAAGCATGGAATCTGGAACTGAAGCAAACTCTTGTTGCATTTGACACGGATCCTCATTGAGCAATCCCTCCAATTCAGTATCTTCGAAAGTTTTTGTAGCTCTCGATGCGCTTCAGCCGACGTTTTTTTCGAATGAAAGAGGAAAATCAACACTTCCCGCAAATGACGATTATTCGGCACAAAATCAGACATTTTCACAAAACCAAAAGTATATCCAAGATACCAAAACAAAATCACAAATGTGTCGAAGCAGTTTGTTTACCACATGTCTAAGCTTGGATTATGACGTTTAGGTTATGTTAGAATCGACTAGCACACACTGCTGGCGGCATCTATTGACAAACAGCGAGATCTTAGTTGCGCACTATAAAAAAAGAAATCATAAATTTGTGACAATAACAATGTTGTCTGTCACAGCTCAAAAGTTAATCAAACATTAAACTCTGCAATAAGAAATTCTCTATAGCGTAAGGTTGAGTATATAAAGCAAGTTAGTCTTTTCCAATTGTGGCCATTAAGTATATCTATTACTTCTGCTTCATTTCGCTTCGCTGCGTTTAGGTATCTTGCTCTGATCTCCTTCAGTACCGGACATCTTCCTAAGAAGTGCTGCCTATCTTCTTCCGCGTTTAAATTGCAGAGGGTGCAAATTTTCTGGGTATTTCCATACGTGGTTGCATTTAGATTTAGTAATCTATATCTTTATCTGAAAATTGTTGTAATGCCATCATCTTCTTTAATATATGATTCCCCTCTTGAGTACTCTAAATGTTTATGAATTCGCGTCGCGCTTGACTGTGCCTTTTGCCTTGCCATGTTCAGATCTTTTATTTTCATTTTGGTAAGGAGTTGCACACAACGATTTTGCCAGTCTGTAGCGGTGATGTTTTCTTCAAACTTCAGACCGAACTCTATTCCCATGTCGTTCAGATGCTTAAGCCAAAACACATTTTTACTTAAGATGCCTTGTGTTAGTTTGTGTGGGAGTCTGTTACAATTGTATTTATAAATAGTTTTCCAGATATACTTCATGTGTAGTTCTAAAGGAATAAATGTTGCTATCTTCTAAATTAGTTTCTAATGTTATTGCATAATTTGGAGTGAACTCGGGTAGTTTGAGGATTCTTTTAATGAAGTAACGTTGAAGTTTATTTACTTCATCAAATAAGGCATACCCCCTGCGTAGGTTTGTATCGCTCTGCATACCGCTTGGAACAGCTTCCATTTTGATTTTAATGATCAATGGCTTCGCTAAACAATCGTTCCATTTGCAATTAATACTAGCTTTTGCTGGAGTATTCCTGGCTTCTAAGTGCTTGCCGAATGCCATTTTGGGTATGAGAATGACGCCAAGACATTTATATTCGGCCACCAACTTAATTTCTTCACCTTGGTACCACTATTTTCCTGCCTGGGAAAGTCGTCCACCTCTTTTAAATACCAACATTTCCCATTTCTTTGGGTTTAATTCCATACTCCATTAAGCGCACTATTTTTCTAGGTTATTAATCATTAGATTGCATGACCTCAGGGTTATCCGCCAGGAGAACAATATCACCGGCATAAAGGAGAAGACGAATATTTATTCCTTCAACCAATAGTCCGCCTTCCAAATAGTCGTGCGACAATTGTGAAGTAGACAGCTGCAGTATATAAACAGACAAGCAATGGAGCGCATAAAAGTCACATTAAATATTTCCAACAATCAAAATATTTTTATTTATTTAAAAAGAAATTTATTCAAAACCAAGCCGACTCCGAACGGCAGACATTTTATGAGGAGCTTTTTCATGGCAGAAATACACTCGGAGGTAATTGTTGACGCCTGTGGATCTCTGTACGCCTTAGATCAGTTCAGACATATCTGGTAGGTGCACTTTTTCCTTTTCAGAAACGAACGCCTCGCTTTCGTCAATTGCGCAGTCTAAACTATTGCACTGCGTTTGTGACCGAATTCATACCTTTATAAACCAAGATTAGGGCGTATACTAGGATATGAAAGGTGTTTTAAGAAGTAGTGCACAAACGCGCTGCTGCAGCTTAGACAACCAAATCCCGTGCATTCCCATTGCCATCTGCACACAATGCGTTGCCGGCTCATCTTCGGCTATTCATAGAATATCTAAGAACAGACGAACGGCATAGTCGGCTACTAATCTTATGCAAGTGTTTTGTGGGACATAATCTATGCCCGACGAGAGCAGAGCGGCTGAGAGGAAAGCGCTGAAATGGTTCTACCTTCTCCTCTAGACAGCTTCTGCAGAAAGTACTTTAATCCCAGGACTCATCGTATGGACATTTAGCGGACGATGTCCGGTAAGAAAACCTACCAAATTCGAGAGCTGCAGCTTTGTTAGACTTAGAAGTTCCCTCGAGCGCCCCCAATCTACGCGTGACCAGAAAGATCGCGCGACTTTGTACGCTTACGCATTAGCGCCCAGTGATTGCTGAGTTGACGCGAGTCCCATCTTTCCAGGGTAGACCACTGTGCTCAAGGGAACCCCAATTCCCTCGTTTTGCGATGAAACCGTCTCCACTGAGACTATAAAGGAACTATGATTAGATGATAAATATGCAAAACGTCTTATGCACTGGTTTACGCGGGAACAGAAAATCGAGAATCGCGCATTTTCCGTAGTTCATTTCCTAAATTATTGTACAGAACCTGCTCGATTATTATTTTTTATACTTATCCTAAGCTAGTAAATGCAATCAGTAGCGCGCAAAGTTGTATTTCAAGTGAGAAGTCAGAAAGAGTGAACACCAAGCAGCTATAAAACAATAAAAACAACGAATATTTAATATCTCAAAATTCAATTCAATTCATTTGTATTTTCATCTAAAAAATTTCGCTACAACTATTACAAATAAATAACAATTCAGGTAATATTCATAGTCAGGTTGGCAACAGCCACTTATTTACATAGTTTCAGTCAGTTCAGTATTCAGTAGTTACGAGTATTCAACAGCCAGCAGTTACTTGGACCACTTTTGTCACAGGATAATCACAGTATAAGTTCCCAATAGAGCCAGATTCATAATCCATTCGATTATTCAGTCGGTGAGACAACAACATTTCCGCCTGTGGGCGGAAGTGTGCGTACACAGTTCGGTTGATTCGATGGTGCGCGCGACTCCATAACCGGGCACAACTGCAGCCAACGGCACGCTGGGCGCAGAGTGATCTTTGTTTGTTCTGGAGTCTACGCAATAGCGTTTCGGTGCACTGACATACTCAAAATCCTGTTTATAAATGTAAGCTGGTTGAGTGAGTGGACCGAATAGGCCAGCTACTGCTTCTGGCAAATGGCTGATATTACAAGTGGAATACGCGGGCGCCTCGTGCAGATTTTTACGCCAGCGGCAATACGTACCTGTAGGTGGCGTATAGTTGACATAATTTGTGAATGAAACGCCGCGCCGCTGGGCGATTGGTGAAGATGTATTCGGCATGATTTTCTCATTTTCGCGAATCATTAAGATTTCCATCTTTAGATTCGAAACAGGCTCATCACATTCTGGTGCATTGCTGCTTTCCACGCTCGAATTGCTCATGTCCTGCGTGTTCAAAAGTATGCTATTGCAGCTAAACGTACTCCAACTGCTGTCGAGGTCGTCGGTGGAGCCACCAGAGTAGTAACCATACGAACGCTCCAAAGTGCGATACTGTGGCATGCGCTCCGATTGCTGTGGCTGCTGCTTTTGTGGAGTTTCTGGTGTGGCTTTCAGCTTATTGGACACTCTCGCATACTTGCGATTCGGTTTCCGAAAGGCGGGCGAGCGCTTCAGTTGTTGCCCTTTTCTTGGTGGTGTTGATGGCACGGATGCTGGTGATCGCATACCATCGCTACTCCAACCGCTCGTGCTGCTGCTAGCACAACGTTGCGGCTTGGCATAGTTGCTTTCAGCGGTGCTGTTAATGCGACTGCTGAAGTTACGTTTGCGTGGTGTTGAGCGCAGTTCCACATATACTCCATCACTGCTTTCGTCGCTACTATCGTAAATAGAGCTGGATGAGCAACCCATTTTTGGCTTTCACAAATTTAATTTATTTATATAAAACTTTCGAATTCTCTTCTACTCTTCAAATGTCCGCTCTCGGATGGTCTGTCAATCACTGTTTATCACTGAATGACCTTCGTGTAATGTAGCCTGCCCATTTATAAGTTAGATAAATCCGAAATTTCTAGGTAGCTACGCATGCGGTGTGCAATGCCCGCGACTGGTGACTGGCGGGCGACGAGCGCTTGCGTAGGGGAAGAAAGCAGTGCAAGTGTTCGCTAATGACTTACCTGGGCTACAGTGGAAAACGAGAGTGAGACCAGCAGCGTTAAAGTTTTCTGCTCTCCCGATATTTTTATGCAAACTACCCTTGCGCACACACACATACATGCATGCATGCATTCATAAATACCTTTGAGCTGCAAGGCTGTTAGTGGCTCCTTTGTTTACAACAACGCGTTAATGCGCACCCAGACGTGTAAATTGAAAGCAGCGCTGCAGGTAAGTATGTATTAATATGAACATATGTATGCATTATTAGGAGGATCCAAAAAACACGTGGAAAATTACCATTGAATTTGCATAGGAAGAGAATTTGCACAGGAAAATTTGCACTTTGTTTAAATTTGGAAGTTTGGTGTGAAATGTTCACAGATGGATAATATTTAGACTCCTCTTTTAATTTCTCTTCATAAATGTCCTACCAAATCATATACACCAAAAATGGAAAAACTGAGATTTATAATTTTTTTGTAAATTTTTCAAATAAAAAAATTGTATTTTTCTAAATAGTTAAACTTATTTAAATAAAGCTGAGGGGGGGGGGATACTTTTTTAATATTATATTATAATATATTTGTGAAGGAAATTTTTTTGAAAAATCTTTAAATAAAAATTAGTTTTTCTAAAAAAAGCATAGGCAATAATTTTTTTATAAATTGTTTAAATAAAAAAAAATTGCCTAAATAGTTAAATCTTTAAATCAAGCATAGGGAATCAATTTTTTGATATTTGCAAATTTTTGGATATTTTGCAAATTTTTGGATTTGGAAGTTTTTTGTAATTATTTTAAATGAAAAAAAATGTTTTTCAAAAGGCTTTTAAATAAAGCTAAAGGGAACATTTTTTAGATATTTGTGATGAAATTTTTTGGCAATTTTTTCAAATTAAAAATATAATTTTTCTAATAGTTGAATTTTATTAAATAAAGCATAAACAATAATTTTTTTAAATATTTGTCAAGGATTTTTTTTTGAAACTTTTCAAATAACAAATTTTCTTTCTCTAAATGATTAAATTTTTTAAATTAAGCAAAGGGGATAATTTTTTTGATATTTGTGAAGGAATTTTTTGCGAATTAAAAAAAAAATGGGTTTTTCTACAATAAATAGTAACATTTTTTTAAATAAAGCATAGGGAATAAGTCTTTGGATATTTGAGAAGATATTTCTTTTGGAAATTTTTCATATATAAAAAAATTTTATTTTTCTAAATAGTTAAATTTTTCCAAAACAAGCAAATTTTTTGACAATTGTGAAGAAACTTTTTTGTAAATTTTTTAAACAAAAAAAAAAATTTTTAATACTTAAATTTTGTTTAATAAATCATAGAAGATAATTTTTTGGATATTTGTGAAGGATAATTAAAAACGAGCTTTAATATTACCGTTTTATAAAAGTTGTATACCAATTTGCGGAATAATATTTAGTTTTTCTCCTATGGAAACTAAGATGGAATTTTTAAAGCGAAGGCGGGGCGGTTAAATATTAGTTTGGGGAAGAAGAAATTCATTATTCAATTCAGTGTTTGATATCTCGTAAAGTATCGATCAAACAATTTAAATTTTATTCTCGTTGTCAAGGTGATATTTCACAGCTCAAAAGTTATTTTGCTCTTTTTTGTTTGTTCCATTCAGTTCTGAGTTACAGGGTGTTATGGAAGTCAATAAAGAAAAAATTCGGGACATTTTACTGTGTTTCTTTCATAAAGGCAAATTAAAAATTTTTTTTTGGAATTTCTGTAAAAATAATTATTTTTTAATTTAATTTATGCCAAATTTTTTGCAACCCCGACCACTGTGCAGCGGAGACATTCTAATGCGCTTCTATACAGGATATTTGGATATATAATATGTAAGGGTAAAGAAAAGACAACTTTTTGCCTTAAATTTGCTCTATGACCAAAAAAAGTTATCTATATTTTTTATTTTTTTATTTAATATTAATTTGGGAAAATAAATCTACTATTTCTGCGTAGAATTTTTTGCGCCAATGGTTTCAAACTGTTTTATGTTTGATCTATAGTTCCTGGACAATGCTACGACTACCAACTCTTGATTATTCCTGTGAGTTTACCGACATTATCGACATTTTCTATTAACATCAGAAATGTCTGAACGGAATCGACGAAAACAAAATCGCATTATCGGCCCCATAAACACCATTCACAATTTTAGCGACCCGGCTTCATCAAAGAAAAACTGTAGAATGTACCGAATTTTCTCTAGATTTACAAAAAATGCATTCATAAATATCAAAAAAATTATCCCATATGCTTTATTTTCACAAATTTTGACCATTTAGAAAAACAAAATTTTTTATATAAAAGATTTACAATAAAATTCTTTCGAAAATATCAAAAAAATTATCCCTATGCTTTATTTTCACAAATTTAACTATTTAGATATTTTCTCTTTTTATTTGAAAAATTTACAAAAAAACAACCACCAAATATAAAAAAAATTATCCCTATACTTTATTTAGGAAAATTTAACTATTTACAATAGAAAAATTTTATATTACTTTTTATTCAAAAAAATTAAAAAAAAAATCCTTCAGAGATATTAAAACAATTATCCTCTATGCTTTATTAAAAAATCAAACTGTTTAGAAAAACTAATTTTTATTGAACATTTTTATTTTCAAATATCAAAAAATTATTCTCCAGGCTTTAGCAAAATAAATTTTATTTATATTTGAAAAGTTTTCAAAAAAATCCCTGCACAAATATCAAAAAAAAAAAAAAAAATATCCCCCATGCTTTATTTAAAAATTTAACTTTTAGAAAAAAAAATTTCCTTGTATTTGAAAAATTTCCAACACAAATATCAAAAAACTTATCCCCTATGCTTTATTTATATTAAAAAAAATTAACTCTTATAAAAATACATTTTTCTTATTTATAAAAAAAAATTCCTTCACAAATATCAAAAAAAAATTATCCCCCAAACAAATTTAACTATTTAGAAACCTACTTTTCTTTTATTTAAAAAAAAAATTTACAAAAAAATTCGTTCCAAATATCAAAAAATATACTTTATTTGAAAAAAATTAATATTTAGAAATTACAATTTTTTAATATTTTTGTATTTGAAAAATTTCCAAAATTAACTTTTAGAAAAAAAAAAAATTTTATTTGAAAAATTTCCAGCACAAATATCAAAAAAATTATCCCTATTCTTTATTTACAAAAATTTGACTATTATAAAAATACATTTTTCTTATTTAAAAATTCATAAAAAATATTCCTTCACATATATCAAATAAATTATCCCCTAAGCTTCATTTAAAAGCATTTAACTATTTAGAAAAATACAATTTTTTTTTATTTAAAAAATTTATAAATCTCGTTTTTTCTATTTTTGGTATATTTGGTTTGGTAGGACATTTATGAAGAGAAATTAAAAGAGGAGTCTAAATATTATCCATCTGTGAAGATTTCAAACCAAATTTCTAAATTTACAGAAAGTGCAAATTTTCCTGTGCAAATTCTCTTCCTATGCAAATTCAATGGTAATTTTCCACGTGTTTTTTTGGATCCTCCTAATAATGCATACATATGTACATATTAATGCATACTTACCTGTATCGCTGCTTTCAATTTACACGTCTGGGTGCGCATTAACGCGTTGTTGTAAACAAAGGAGCCACTAACAGCCTTGCAGCTCAAAGGTATTTATGAATGCATGCATGCATGTATGTGTGTGTGCGCAAGGGTAGTTTGCATAAAAATATCGGGAGAGCAGAAAACTTTAACGCTGCTGGTCTCTCTCTCGTTTTCCACTGTAGCCCAGGTAAGTCATTAGCGAACACTTGCACTGCTTTCTTCCCCTACGCAAGCGCTCGTCGCCCGCCAGTCACCAGTCGCGGGCATTGCACACCGCATGCGTAGCTACCTAGAAATTTCGGATTTATCTAACTTATAAATGGGCAGGCTACATTACACGAAGGTCATTCAGTGATAAACAGTGATTGACAGACCATCCGAGAGCGGACATTTGAAGAGTAGAAGAGAATTCGAAAGTTTTATATAAATAAATTAAATTTGTGAAAGCCAAAAATGGGTTGCTCATCCAGCTCTATTTACGATAGTAGCGACGAAAGCAGTGATGGAGTATATGTGGAACTGCGCTCAACACCACGCAAACGTAACTTCAGCAGTCGCATTAACAGCACCGCTGAAAGCAACTATGCCAAGCCGCAACGTTGTGCTAGCAGCAGCACGAGCGGTTGGAGTAGCGATGGTATGCGATCACCAGCATCCGTGCCATCAACACCACCAAGAAAAGGGCAACAACTGAAGCGCTCGCCCGCCTTTCGGAAACCGAATCGCAAGTATGCGAGAGTGTCCAATAAGCTGAAAGCCACACCAGAAACTCCACAAAAGCAGCAGCCACAGCAATCGGAGCGCATGCCACAGTATCGCACTTTGGAGCGTTCGTATGGTTACTACTCTGGTGGCTCCACCGACGACCTCGACAGCAGTTGGAGTACGTTTAGCTGCAATAGCATACTTTTGAACACGCAGGACATGAGCAATTCGAGCGTGGAAAGCAGCAATGCACCAGAATGTGATGAGCCTGTTTCGAATCTAAAGATGGAAATCTTAATGATTCGCGAAAATGAGAAAATCATGCCGAATACATCTTCACCAATCGCCCAGCGGCGCGGCGTTTCATTCACAAATTATGTCAACTATACGCCACCTACAGGTACGTATTGCCGCTGGCGTAAAAATCTGCACGAGGCGCCCGCGTATTCCACTTGTAATATCAGCCATTTGCCAGAAGCAGTAGCTGGCCTATTCGGTCCACTCACTCAACCAGCTTACATTTATAAACAGGATTTTGAGTATGTCAGTGCACCGAAACGCTATTGCGTAGACTCCAGAACAAACAAAGATCACTCTGCGCCCAGCGTGCCGTTGGCTGCAGTTGTGCCCGGTTATGGAGTCGCGCGCACCATCGAATCAACCGAACTGTGAACGCACACTTCCGCCCACAGGCGGAAATGTTGTTGTCTCACCGACTGAATAATCGAATGGATTATGAATCTGGCTCTATTGGGAACTTATACTGTGATTATCCTGTGACAAAAGTGGTCCAAGTAACTGCTGGCTGTTGAATACTCGTAACTACTGAATACTGAACTGACTGAAACTATGTAAATAAGTGGCTGTTGCCAACCTGACTATGAATATTACCTGAATTGTTATTTATTTGTAATAGTTTTAGCGAAATTTTTTAGATGAAAATACAAATGAATTGAATTGAATTTTGAGATATTAAAAATTTGTTGTTTTTATTGTTTTATAGCTGCTTGGTGTTCACTCTTTCTGACTTCACACTTGCAATTTCACTTGACTGATTGCATTTAGTTGCTTAGGATGGGTATAAAAAATAATAATCGAGCAGGTTCTGTACCATAATTTAGGAAATGAACTACAGAAACTGCACGATTATTATTTTCTGTTAAGCGTAAGCCAGTGCATAAGGCGTTTTGCATATTTATCACCTAATCATAGTTCCTTTATAGCCTCATTGGAGATAAACTCGTTATTTTGCGTAGGTTCAAAATACTTTTTTTTTTATTTGTGCTAAGATTAGTACGATTCCGACCACTGTGCGCTGCTGCTGTAACTTGGCTTAAACCTTCGTTTGCTTAAATCCAGGTAGACCCACTTACGCAGTTGTTGTAACCATCCACTTTTCGTGTAGGCAATGAAAATTCTTCGTAGGCGAGACTTGTGCTAAAATACCAGTCTGATCAGCAGACAGACATTGACAAGGTCAACTAAAGGAAAATGATTTGCATGATAGATATTAAAAAAAAAATTTTTTTCCGGCCGTGCACAACATTTGTACAGCATTTCGTAAATAAGCAAAATTTAGAGTGAGTCATTTGGCTTGGTGAGACACAGAAATAGTTGTAGGTATTCCACATGCAGTTATTGTCGAACTGTTCTAAATGCTACAAGGAAATTCTTTTCGGAATACTTAAGACGACATATGTGTTAACAAAATGTAATTGAATTTAATGAATCATTCATGGATGAGCCAGTGGAGCCTGCTAGGTAATTTTACTACAATAGAAGATCAGACATAGACGGATCCTAAAACTGAAAATGTTTACGAGCTCGGTATGAGTGAGTGATGATGATATGCGCCATATGCGTATGAAAAAAAAACTTTGAAAATAAATGCATTTAACTTTGAAAGCTCAGTGCTTTACCTATATTATATACCACTTTGATCAAAAAGTTCCCGGAATATATGCAGAAAATTCAAAATAAAAATTTATTCCTCAAAAGTGATATTAAAGCCTTAAAAGTTCTCCCCATCACCTACAACGCACTTATGCCAGGGCTTGATTCACCGCTCGGTTGCATTTCTGGAACTCTATTTTCGGTATAGTCTCAGAGCTAGTTTTGATTTTTCCATTATTTCCTCTCGGCTGTTAAAACGCTTTTTTGACTCGATCAAACTGAAAATAGTCGCCGGGAGCCACAACAGCTGAATTCGATGACTGTTGGATTGTATTTCTTGCGTTCTTGGTGTAAAACAGGGGCGACGACGCGTTATTAGTACGTAAAATCCACGAGTTGTTTTTCCACAAATCCTTGCTTTGCTGGCGAATTGCTTCACGTAAACGTCTCATAAGGCCCAAATAATAGTCCCTATTAACTGTTTGGCCTCCTGGAAAAAAATCGTGGTGTACAATACAATACATACTATAAAAATCGTGAGCATTTCTATCTTTTTTGACAGAAAACAACATGGTTTTTCCGCATTTTCTTTTTTGGTTTCGGACCTCTCCACTCACACGCCTGATGTCTGGATTGCGTGTCGTACTCATAAACCCACGTCTGGTTTCCAGTAAAGAGGCGTTTGTTGAATGTTCTGGATCTGGTTCAGACTCATGACTTTAGCGATATCAAAGCGTTTTCATTTAGGATGAAACTCAGGTTCTTTGGAACCAACGACCAACTTTGCAGCAACAAGGCGCAAATCGAAATCATTAACGGATCCATAAACAATGTTCAAGTCCTCTGTCAGCTCTCTGATTGTTAATTTACGGTTATTGAATTTACGACGACATAGACATGGCGCAGCGAATAAAGATCCAGCGGCTCCGTTGGCTGGGTCCTGTCGTCCGAATGGATACAAACGCTCCGGCTTTGAAAGTATTCGATGCGGTACCAGCTGATGGTAGCAGAGGAAGAGGACGGCCTCCTCTGCGTTGGAAAGATCAGGTGGAAAAGGACTTGGCTTCACTTGATGTGTCCAACTGCCGCCAATTAGCACGGGAAAGAAACGCTTTGTTAAACTCGGCCAAAATCGCGTAAGCGGTTATCGCACCAATTAAGAAGAAGAAGATCAACTTTTCTTTCACTTTATTTATTTAATTTATTTTATTGAATTTAATCTTATTATAAGCCTTGAGCCTTGAATCATTGTCCTGGTAAACAGGCAAATCTTCTCCCGAACCAAGCTATTCCTGTAATGTAAAGATGCCCACAATGGATGGTCCACAATACCCTGAATAAAATGCAATTCTCCAAGCACAGATGCAGAAAATGAACTCCAGACCATTACTAGCCCAACGCCGTACTTTACTGTGTTTTATTTTTGGTAAGGAGCCCATCATTGAATATTCGCCAAACATAGGGTCTGCCATCTGAACCAAAAAAGTTGAACTTGCTTTTATCAGTGAATAGCACGTTTCACCAAAATGAGAAATCTTTAATGTTTCTGGGAAAATCACAGCTTTGCACGGGGGAGGCTCAATAATGGTTTGGGGCTGCTTTTTGTGGAACGGTGTCGGGTCAATTCATGGTATTGGAGTTAATATGGATGCGGTCAAGTGTAGTCAAGTACGTTCAGATACTTCAAAATAGAATTTACTGCTGATTTGGAAATTTCGACAAGACAATGATCCAAAGCACACTTCTCGTATGGCAAACAAGTTTTTCGCAGACAATTTGATCACTGTTCGGGGTTGATCATCTTCGGGTGGTGATTAAATAGAACACCAATAGAACATCTGTGAAATGATGTAAAAAATGCCCTCAGTACGCAAAATATCACAAATTGGGATCAGTATCAGTAAATAATAAAGGGCCAAGGCAGCTAGGGTATCCATTTCTGTTGAACGTAGTTGAGGTTAAATAATTTCAATGCAAAGGCGATATGGCGGCCGCCGTAGCCGAATGGGTTGGTGCGTGATTACCATTCGGAATTCACAGAGAGGTCGTTGGTTCGAATCTCGGCGAAAACACCAAAATTAAGAAAAACATTTTTCTAATAGCGGTCGCCCCTCGGCTGGCAATGGCAAACCTCCGAGTGTATTTCTGCCATGAAAAAGCTCCTCATAAAAATATCTGCCGCTCGGAGTCGGCTTGAAACTGTAGGTCCCTCCATTTGTGGAACAACATCAAGACGCACACCACAAATAGGAGGAGGAGCTCGGCCAAAAACCTAACAGAAGTGTACGCGCCAATTATTTATTTATTTTAAAGGCGATATGCAGCAAAAGGGAGTTTCAACCAAATATGTAGATATTAATGCATACTTTTCCCTTTCGCCTACATTTTTTATGACTTGACTGTTATTTGCTTCGTTCTTAAGCATTTTTCTCGCAGGATTTTTGAATTCTATTAACTTTTCCATATGAACTAAAAAATTGGCATATGTTTTTCGGAGACCTCTATTCTTGGTAATCCAACTAATTGAAGAAGAAGATTGAAACGCAAAAAATAAAAAATCCAAAGACTTAATGGACTAAATAGAATTACACCTTAAGTGCTATGAAATAAAGCCTATTAAGCAAACCATTTAACTGATTTTATTGAAAAAAGTCTCAAATGGAGAGAACTGGGTTGGGTATCGTTCTTAAGTATTTTTCAACGGCTGTATATTCGCGCACATTTTAGTTATAGTGAAAAAGATAGAGTTCTCAAGATGCAAATAGCGCGTGAACTAAAGTTGTGTGGGAAGTATGCAATTTTCTTATTTCTTGTTTTTATTGTTTTTACTTTTATTTCATTAAAATCAATGCTTTGCCAAATTTTACTCAAAATGAAAAACAAAACAATAAATTTTTGAAAATCAGGAACTGTTTTTTTTTGCCTAAAAGCAAATGCAAATTTTAGCTAATAAAAATATCTCAATATTTAAATATGTATGTACCCACATCTATTTCCTCTGAATTTTATTAGACAAATTTTTAATTTTCCAAAAACCGAAATTATATTTCCGCCTTTCTACACAGGTCTTATCAATAGCGCGCTCGATTTTAGGTAGAAAACACGTGCCAGTGACCTTAAAAGCGCTTACCATTTGCGGAGTTCATAGATACATCCCCATGTGTCGTCTATATTATACATACATGTATGCATACATTCTATACATACATCCATACATACATTCTATGCATACACACATACATATGTATGTATAACTAAGTATGCATTACCCCTATTTTATAGCGGATTTTATGTGCCCCACAGGTAAACTGATCTATTTTTCACCCGCTTAATTATCTCACACAAGCACGCAATTGTTTCAGTGTTTCCCCGAATAATTACGAAGTCAATTGACATCTGATGCGTAAATACCGAAGTTATTTAGAAAAACCCAGCATTTTTGGGACGATTGTTAGAGGTTTCGCACGAAAGCGGAAATTTTGCGACATACGCTAAAATTATGCAGCAAAGATGTTGGTCGCACCTACAGAAGTAGTAGTTAGTAGAAGAGAGTAGAAGTGATAGTAGTGCGGAAATATTTCTTTATATATGTATGTATGTAGGTAGGTACGTGCGAGTATGCACTTCAATGTGTTTGCATGGGCACCATACACATAGCTCGTGAATTTATTTGTATTTTCCCCTTTCGCTCTCTCTCTCTCTCTCTATTTTAGAATATAGTAAGTCTAACTATGCAAATCTTTCCCCTTTTTATAAAAACTAGTCTTTGAAGTGACTTTGATAATCACTACATAATATATTATAAAACAAAGTCGCTTTTTCTGTCCCTATGTCCCCGTATACGCTTAAATCTTTAAAACTACGCAACGGATTTTGATGCGGTTTTTTTTTAAAGATAGATTGATTGAAGAGGAAGGTTTATATCTATATAATGTGAAGAAATATATAAAGGGGGCGTGGCAATCGGTCAAAATGTGGCAAAAAAACATAATTTTTTTGTTTTCACGGCCATAAATCATAAACGAATCAACCAATTAAAATGAAACTTTCTTAGAGTTTAACTTTGAAATATTTACTTTCGTTCTGCATCAAAAAAAAAAATAGATATATTTGTTATTTAACCAAAATTGTTTAAACAAAAGCAGCTCTTTTTCCAAAAAAAGCTGTTTGTGTGTTTGTTCGCTGTCAACCGAATGAAGCAACAGGCGTTAAGCGATAATCTCACCACACCTCATTAATGTTGAATTACATCGTATGGTAACGTATGTATGTATGTATTTACGAATCGCTCGCATTATTTCATTTCGGACGTATGTACATATGTATCTATGTATGTACTGAATTCCATGTAATTACATGCACATACAATTTTACAGCGAAATAAAACGCTATTTTCACGTTCTATATTAGTAATTCCCACATAATTAACACGTTCCCTGTCTGCTGAGCCACATATGGTTCAGGAAACGTGCGCCTGATAAGCACTGATACGTTCCTGAGCCATATGTGCGTCAGGGGGTATATAAACCACATGTGTTTCATGAACGTGCAGAAGCAAAAATGTCCCTCTACGCTCATGGACCATATGTGTTTCAGGTAGAAATACCCTACATCCGTTTTTTTTAATTATTAGTATTATATAAAGCTATGACTACAAAAAAACTAATTATTCAAAAAACGCTGTTGGACGTGTCGGTCAATTTTGCATTTTTGTATTGGGACAGGGAACGTGTTAAAATACAGTTTTTGAATAGTTTTTATTGATTCGGAGCGCGTTTAGTTTGTTATCGATTCCATACAATAACATTTTTTGTCATTTACTTTTTACGACAACTAATAGCTTATTTTCGAAGTGATTTCAGCAAATAGGTACATCATTAATCCTTAACCAATTAAATACCTTAAATACATTGTTGTTTTAATATAGATCTATGTATATGACTCTTTACAGCATATAATTGAAAAAAATATTTTTCAAGATATTACATCAGTAATTATCTTTTGTTTCTAAATGGTAAGTATTTACATATTTTTAACTGCGGCACATACTAATAATATGACAATTTGTGGGTAGGTAATCTATACTAATATAATAAAGAGGAAAACTTTGTTTGTTTGTTTGTAACGAATAGGCTCAAAAACTACTGGACCGATTTTAAAAATTCTTTCACCATTCGAAAACTACATTATCCAAGAGTAACATGGATTACATTTTATTTTGGAAAAAAATAGGGTTCCGTAAGATATTTGGATTTTTCGGACACAAACTGAAAAAAATCTTATATATAAAATAAAGTCAACTTTTTGTGTGTGTTCGCTAACCGGCCGTGTCTGCACCGAATTAAACCAAACTTACACACATTGTTAAGAAGGTATTGAAGATGGTTTCCGTATAGTTTGGATACCTATTGGTGGATAGGGCTCGAGATATAGGTCAAAACGTGGACCCGGGTAACCTTCGGATGTGTATGTATAATATGGGTATCAAATGGAAGCTGTTGGTGAATGCTTTAGTTCAGAGTATTCCCATCCGCTCCGTGACTAGGGTCTCGAGATAGAGACCAAAACGTGGACCCTAGAATGTGTTTGTACAATATGGATATCAAATGAAAGTTGTTGATAAGTGCTTTAATACGGGGTAATTTTCATACCTATTGATGACTAGGGTCTCGAAATATATGCCAAAACGTGGATCCGCCGTGTCTTTGAACCGAATTAAACCAAACTTACACACATTGTTAAGTAGGTATTGAAGATGATTTCCGTATAGTTTGAATACCTATTGGTAGATAGGGTCTCAAGATATAGGTCAAAACGTGGACTCGGGTAACCTTCGGACGTGTATGTACAATTTGGGTATCAAATGGAAGCTGTTGGTGAATGCTTTAGTTCAGAGTATTTCCATCCGCTCCGTGACTAGGGTCTCGAGATAGAGACCAAAACGTTGACCCTAGAATGTGTTTGTACAATATGGATATCAAATGAAAGCTGTTGATAAGTGCTTTAATACGGGGTAATTTTCATACCTATTGATGACTAGGGTCTCGAAATATATGCCAAAACGTGGATCCGCCGTGTCTTTGAACCGAATTAAACCAAACTTACACACATTGTTAAGTAGGTATTGAAGATGATTTCCGTATAGTTTGAATACCTATTGGTAGATAGGGTCTCAAGATATAGGTCAAAACGTGGACTCGGGTAACCTTCGGACGTGTATGTACAATTTGGGTATCAAATGGAAGCTGTTGGTGAATGCTTTAGTTCAGAGTATTTCCATCCGCTCCGTGACTAGGGTCTCGAGATAGAGACCAAAACGTTGACCCTAGAATGTGTTTGTACAATATGGATATCAAATGAAAGCTGTTGATAAGTGCTTTAATACGGGGTAATTTTCATACCTATTGATGACTAGGGTCTCGAAATATATGCCAAACCGTGGACCCGCCGTGTCTTTGCACCGAATTAAACCAAACTTATGCACATTATTAAGTAAGTATTGAAAATGGGTTTCGTAAAGTTTGGTTGTAATTCGGAGCAGTGGCACCGGGTACAGCGTTCTTTTGAACCAGCCATAATGTCGCTTACTTTTTTAACGCTTGGGGCGGAACTGAACTGTCCAATTGACAGTGTGAGTTACAATGTGTCAATATTTCTTTCTGATTTGGATGCCATAAGGAAAAAACGTAAGTGCAACATGTAAAAATTGTTTGTGAATTTTTTTGGAGTGGATTTTGGAACAGTGAATAATTTCTTACGAAATTTGGGAATTTAATGTGAAATCCGAATGAAATTATGTGTTCGTGGAAAAACAATTTTTTTCGTTTTTTTTTTTTTGAAAAATATAAATGGATAGTGGTTAAAAAAGCTCCAATGCTTAATAAAACATATAAATTGAAACGAAAAATTCATGGATGATCAGGAAAAAAAAACGATTGTTTATTCATATGCGTTGATTTGAAATTTAAAAACAATCTTCTTTTTTCCTGATTTTCAATTTATATTGTATTTTATATTTACTCAAAAACAAATAGAAAAACAAAAAATATTGTTTATGCCAAAGCGCTTGAATAAAGAATAAAGAAATAAATAATATGAAAACCATATATTTTCTGTTCTAAACCATATCTATTCTATTTTAGTGTGCCCAGCGAAGGGGGCCGGGTTTGCTAGTAATAAATAAAATATATGAATGAGGTAGATAACGCCGCATTTTTTGGGTGCGTGCACCCGGCTGTATCGAATTATAAGACATTTTCACGTCATAAACTCATAAATTAAATTGTACATAACCATAAGACATTTATTTAAAAAAACGCACATTTTAAAGACAGTTTGTCACGCATTCAAAGTTCTTTAAGTAATTCAATAAAATTTGGTATTTTATTTTCCTTAAATGGGCATTTTAGTGCGTTTTTATATCCAAAGCTAGGCAGCACTGCATTAGCGAGAGAGAGATTTGACTACTGAAAGCAGAAGAACACCAACAACAACCGCATTAGAAAAGGCTAGAAAAATGTCATTGAGAAGGAACTAAAACTCCTAAACTAGGTAGGTAGGTAGGTATAGTGGTTGTCGTTTGACACACCTAGGCCTGCTGTAGAGCCATTGTGATACCACCGGGGCTATCCCTTCTCCTCACTCTACATCGTCCGCATTGAACCAACCTGTGGCTTTGATATATCGAACAAGGCTTGTTATTTTTAAATTGGCTACTTCTGCCAAGTTCTTCAGGCAGCTCTTTCCTAAAATATTGAACCTTCTTCTATCCAGAGCCAAGCACCCGCATAGAAAGTGTTCTATAGTCTCTTCTTCTTCGATGTCGTTACAGCTTCTGCAATAGTCGTTATAGGGCGCTCCCAGTCTACTGGCATGCCTGCCAATCAGACAATGCCCTGTTAGGACCCCGAGAAGATTTCTCATGTTTTTCCTGTTTAATTTCAACAGTCGGTTTGTGCGGCTCATGTTCCATTCTGGTCACGTCATCCTGCTAGTTGCACAGGTCAGGGATTGAGACCATAGCCTGTTGGCAGCTCTGATAGTGTGTTCGTCTATAAGCATCTTGCAAGTTGCTAAAGGTATAGGTATGCTGGCTTTGTCTGGTTGGATCGGTATCGTAGTACCCAATCTCGCCAGTTCATCTGCTTTGCAGTTGCCTTCTATGTCTCTGTGACCCGCCACCCAGAGCAGGTTTATTACAAAGTACTGTGATAGTTCTGGCAAAACGTCGATACATCCTTTTACTGTCTTCGAGTTAATATTAGGTGATTTTAAAGCTTTCAGGGCCGATTGACTGTCTGAATATATGTTTATATCTTTTGTTGTGAGGACACTTTTATTTAGGACCAGCAGGCCTTCTCTGATAGCCAATATTTCAGAGATGTTGGCATTCATTCCTTCAAAGTGAAGGCCTCCGCCTACTTGATAATTTAGCTTGGAACTATCAGTATAGATGCTGATTCCGCTTCTATTGTCCATTCCCCCATTGTCCCAATCTTCTCTCGTTGGCAAAGTTGTGGAAAAGGATGTGTTTAAATGCAACTCCACTGAGCTACAAAAGTCTGTCGTTTGATGTAGGAAGGGGTATTCGTCTAGTTTTCTTGTGTGACCTCTTCTGTTAGTGGCTAAGTTGGAAGATTCTCTTAACTTAAGTGCCGATTTCGCCGCCAACTGTTTGCTGAAGGCCTCAATCGGTAATAAGTGCAGCAAGACATTCATCGCTGCCGTGGGCGTATTCTTTAGTGCCCCGCTTATGCAGATACTAACACCCCTTTGAATACTTTCTAGGCATTTTACTGTGTTCTTTTCTCGAGTGTTGGCCACCAGACCAAGACACCGTATGTCATGATAGGCCTTACCACTGCTGTATATAGCCAGTGAACTATTTTTGGGGTTAGGCTTCATTTTGCCCCCACAATTCTTTTACATGTATAGAGTGCTGTGGCTGCGTTTTTTACTCTATTCCACGAGAGCTTCCTATCTAATACTAGTCTTGCCTCTTCTCTGATTGACAGTGTGATTCTCTCAAGGGTAGGGGGGCTTAGAGCAGGTATCCTGTATTTTCTGGCGAACATGATTAGTTCTGTTTTGTTGGGATTTATCCCAAGACCACTCGATGTAGCCCACCGGCTTACATCACTCAAAGCATTTTGCATTATGTTGCAGAGGATATCTCAGACTAAATAACAAAATATGCTAAATCAAGTTACGAAAATGGTAATCTGGCCATACTGGTGCTAATACGACATCACTCATGGTCAAATTTACTGAGAGCGAAGTAACGGTACCACGATAGGTACACGATCACATACAGTTTTGCGGTATCTGCTTTTAATTCAAGTTAATTAAGTCTTTTGCAGAGTTCGACCTTTTTACAGGATTTTGTTATTGCTGCGTTTATCGACAAGTCTCAAGCTTCATTATCTAAAAAACATCTACTAATTTCCAACGAATTCATCATTTTACTTCAGCTATTATTCTAGTCAATGACGAATTAGTATGATTTCTTCTATTAAGTGTCAGTATCTGAATTCGAATGTTTGCTTTGCATATCAGTTTGCCTTTCCCCTGCAGGGCACTTTCCCATGTGCGTGTGTTTGTGTAGAGTAAGCAAACCCAGAAGCGGAAGCCAGTTCACAAGTCCCTTTACCTGCATACGAACATACACACATACATAAAAACATATGTTATACATATGTAGCTATGTGTATGGGTGCGCTCACGCACATATGAACACTTAAAATGATGGGAATGCTCACGTAAAATTTCCCCACTATAATTACTATTGTATTTATTTGTTTATGTATTTTGGCTGAAAAAACACAAGAAAACATATTTTGGAGATTCTACAAAGGAACAGACTTGTATTGAAAGCACGTAAATGAATGAAACAAAAGGGTTTAACCAAGTATGAGGAAATTACTGATATACATATGTATATATATATGTATGTATGTATGTACATAAAACACAGTGAGTACAGTTTTCAAAATCCTATATTCCCACGGATAACAATAAAGAGTTGCTCCTGTGTACAATGTGGAGTTAAATAGGTACCAAAAAATATTATTGTATTTTTTCTCAAAAACAAAATTTATTATAATATTATTTTCAAATATTATCCTATTCCTTAACTGAACACATCATTATCGTCATCATGCACAGCACTACAGCTCAGCGTTAGCTTTAGCTTCTTCCACAATTTTGTCCATGCATCCCCGCCCATAGCCATACTACGGTAGTTCATCGCTCCAATAATTCTTAGATCGTCCTGAACGTCATGTAATCATTTTTTTATCGGCCACCCACTTCACTTTTCACCAAAACTGCGTGCATTTAAAACTTTACGAGATGTTCTAGCATTCTGCAAACGTTTCCTAGCCATCGGATGTGCTGCGATTTACCAAACCGCACGACGTTTTCGCCTTCTAGGAATTCCTCTAGCTCGTTATTAATATTCTTTGTTACATAGGGTGCTCCATGTAAAATTTGCTTTTTGAATCGGCTATAGAAAAAAAAACGAATCAATATTTTTTCAAACTTTTTTTTTTATTTTGAAGATTGAACATTGTCATTTAGGAAGGAAAAATAATATCGTTCAAATGACTGCCACGACTGGCTTTACAGTAGGCCATTCGATCAACCCGATTTTTAAGCACATTTTCGATTGTTTGGGCTCCAATTTCATGAATGGCAACTTCGATTTCGTGTTTTAAAGCATCAATCGTCTCCGAATGGTTCGCATAGCATTTGTCCTTAACGGCTCCTCACAAAAAATAGTCCAACGGGCTTAAATCACAGCTCCGAGGCGGCCAATTGATATCGGAATTTCGGCTGACTATTCGGTTTTCAAAAAGGGTAGCCAAAAGTTCTGGTGTAACTTTGGCAGTGTGACAAGTTGCACCGTCCTGTTGAAACCAAATGTCGCCCATGCCATCCTCTTCAATTTTTGGAAACAAAAACTCGGTGAGCATGTCACGGTAATGCTCGCCATTTACTGTAACCGCGGAAAAAGAAGAAGACTCACCACTTTGGAAATAGGTTTTCAATATTTCCCAATTTAGTTCAAGCATATAGCGTCCCATTTCGTAAATGTCAAACCTTTAAGTAAATTATGAACACATTTGACATGTCATTTGTGTTACCATTCGCAAAAAAATAGGTGGTTCAAAAAGAAACGCTATATGGTCCACCCTGTATCAACCAGACACAATTATTTCTTATGCTTTTGTATACCATTTGAATGATTTATTATTTATTAATATTAATTTTCATTTTAACCAAAAAGAAGAGCGAATTGACCTTCACACCTTGAAAAATTTACGAGTTGCCGAATAATGCAAAGAACTTTAACGAATTCGGTGTGAAAACCGCTAATACTAAATTTATGACACTTGTATGCCAGCGCTAATACTTCTTCATGTATGCATATATGTATGTATGTATGTATGTGAGCATGGGAGTAAGCATCACAATGGTAGGTATTGTTAACCGGCTCTCACCGATTTTGAACGAAGCAGCAAAAGGTAACTGTCACAATTTTGCTTCGGATAACCAAACCTTGTAATCCATTGTGCTTGAGTATGAATGTATGTATGTATGTACGTGCCTATGTATATTATTATTATATTTTAAGGGGCTGGCTAACATAAGTGGAATTTTGCGCACTCACTTGCATTTGTGAAAATAACCATTTGTGGGCAAATTTTCGTACACACATACACATATACAAATGTATGCATGTATATGCACTCTATAGTTCAAGTGAACTACTGCTTATAGTGAAATGTAAATAAAAGAATAATTTCCATGCCAAACCAGTTGAAAGTGTGAAAATGTTTCCTATTATGGCAACAAATCCATTGGCTTACCAATTTTAGCGCATAACGAGCAGTTCCACTTAAGCGATCGAGCCAATTTACAGCTCTGCGTACGTGGATTTGTACTTAGTATTTACTTTTCCGTGCCAACCTAGCGAATGCGACAAAGGCATTTTCAAGTAGTTGCAATTTATTGGAAAACTTCTTGTACGTTGGCGGCTGTTAAAATATTGGAATGCATTGCACGCGCCAATTCAGCCATCGGAGGGGGGGAGGTGTTGTACGAGCGCGGTTTTCTGCAGCGCAATTTTATTGTCGTGCTAAACTCAGCACGATTTCGGAGATTTCAGTTGGAAGAGAAAAAGCAATGAAATATTTTCATACACTGTAAACCATAGGTACGTACATACATATGTACAGCTGTAAACATGAGAATGGCAGTACTCTTAAAATATATTTTTGAATTTTGCCAAAGTTTTGTAAAGTTTCGTGAGTAGAAAATCAACCTGAATAAAAAGGACATGGATAGAGTTTCTGAAAGCATTTGATAGTATTGAAATAGCGAAACTGAATAAGTGCTATCCATGCAAGGAATACCGAAAAAATTGACTTCGTTAGTAAGTTCAACCCTCGCTGAGACCTATTCAAAAGTGCTCTTACAAGGCAAAGCGTCCGATTTATTCAGAGTTGAAAAAGGAGTAAAGCCCATTGATCCTAGACTATGTAATTAAATATGCTGATCCATCAGAGACTTTATTCACCAAAACTTCCCAAATATGTCGCTTTGCTGCAGACCTGGTCATCCTCCTGAGAAATATGAACTTTCTTAAAGAAGTATTCCATGCACTTCAAATAAAAGCAAAATTCTTTGGATTATAGATCAATGAAAGCAAAACGAAATACCTCACAAGACTTAATATGATGAGAAAAGCGCCAGGCCTTACAACTGGTGATCATAAAGTTGAAAACGGGGATCAAATTAAATAACTAGGACTGCTTCTCATATGGTGGCCCAGGGAATGGCCACACTTGGGCGAAGAAAGATTCGTCCTTTGTGATACCATTATGAAGGGGGTGAAGCGAGAGAGAAAGACCGATGGGATGCAGGGAGGGTGGGGGGAGAGGAGGTGCTGGAATGGTTATGAGCGTGCGGATTACGAACGATGACTATGTTTGCGTCGACCGCTTTATGCTGCTGATGAAATTCATCAGATTTTTAATGTCAGCGCCAACTATATCAGCAGGCGTGGCAAAGAAGTAGGAGCCAAGATGCCTAGATCTTAGCCCCGCCAGAGCAGGGCAGCTAAGGAGAAGGTGCTGAGATGATTCCACCTCATCCTCCATACACCCAACACAGAAAGGACTCGAGGTGATTCCAAGTCTCACAGCATGCATTCCTCGCGCATTGTGTCCTGTGAGAGAACCCACTAGGTTGGAGAGCTGATATTTTGTCAGCCTCAGAAGCTCGCCCGAGCGCCTCCGGTCCACACGTGGCCAGAAGGATTTCGCGACCTTACACGTTTGTGTACTTGCCCAGTGCTCGCTGAGTTGGTGCGATGCCCATCTTTCCAGGAGCAGACCGCAGGTAGTCAGGGGGATCCCAATTCTCTTCCTGCGCGGAGAAATCACCTCACATGTCCCTTGTCTGGCCAGCTTATCCGCCTCACAGTTTCCAGCAATACCGATGTCAAAGAATTCGGACGCAGTCGAAAGCGAGGTCAAGCATTACTTGACCAATTCTGAATGCACCGTCATAGACCCGAGGGCCCTTATTGCCGCTTGGCTGTCGGAGTAAATATTTACTTTCTTGACCGTTAGTACGCATTTGAGCAGCCAATCAGCTCCCTCCTTGATTGCGGTTACCTCAGCCTGGAACACACTACAGTGGTCCGGTAACCTGAATTTGAGTCTGATGGGGAGCTCCTCGCAAAATACTCCTCCGCCAACCTTTCCTTCAACTACGATCCATCCGTGTACAAGTTCACCAGGCCCTGTCCCCAAGTGTAGCCCTCCGTCCACTCTTCCCTTAACGGAATATAAGTGGAGAAGGTTCCGGTTGGACTAAACGAGGCTATACACGGATCCGTTGACAGAGGGATGAACTCGAAGTTTCTGAGGATGCTTGAGTGCCCATAAGTGAGGTTGAGCTTATAGCTCCAGCCCCTCAGTCTGATTGCGGTACGTGCAGCGGTAATTCTGCCTGCGATGTCTACAAGTACCACATTTAACAGTGCGTTGAGCGCCAGAGTGGGAGTCGTTCGAAGCGCCCCACTGATTTCAATGAGTGCCGACCTCTGAACTCTCCCCAGCTTCTTCACCAATGTCGTTTTTTCTAGTGAGTCCCACCAGACTATGACTCCATATAACAAGATAGGCTTTAAAATAGTGTTATGTAGCCAAAAAACAACTCTAGGCGAAAGGCCCCATCTTTTACCAATTGCGCCCTTGCATCCATATAAGGCGATTGTTGCCTTCCTCACTCTTTCCTCAATATTGGGCTCCCCTGTAAGCTTCCAAAGGAGGTACTTCACCTTGTCAGAAAGCTCAGAGGAGCGCCCCCTAGTGAGGGAAGTTGAGCTCTGGGTACTTTATGTTTCCTCGTAAATAGGACGAGCTCCGTCTTAAGAGGATTCACCGACAGGCCGCAATCCGTTGCCCATCTAACAACTACGTTAAGATATCCCTACATCAGGTTGTACAGAGTATCCACAAATTTTCCTCTAAGGATTAATGCAACGTCATCCGCGTAGGCAACCACCATGCAGCCCCCTTTCACCAGCTCATTCAGCAAGTCATTTACGACAACAACCCAGAGGAAAGACGAGAGAACACCACCTTGCGGAGTGCCCCTACTCTACATGCCGGTGGATGGAGATGCCGCCCCATTCTGCCTACTGCTAACAATTGACAAATTGAATACAGCCATCAACGAGAAGCGACCAGAATTGATCAGTCGTAAAGGTGTCATATTTCATCAGGACAACGCTAGACCTCATACATCTTTGGTCACTCGCCAAAAACTGAGCGAGCTTGGCTGGGAACTTTTGATGCATCCACCACATAGCTCTGACCTTGCACCGTTAGACTATCATTTATTTCGGTCTTTGCAGAGTTCCTTAAATGGTAAAACTCTCGGCAATGACGAGGCTATAAAATCGCACTTGGTTCAGTTTTTTGCAAATAAAAGGCCAGAAGTTCTATGAGCGCGGAATAATGAATTTGCCGGAAAGATGGCTAAAGGCTATCGAACAAAATGGAAAATATATAATTAATTAAAGTTCATTCTAAGTTTTAATAAAAATGTATTTACTTTCTTTTAAAAAATCGGCAATTTCTTTCCGGACAACTTGCGATGTATGATGGACTCAGATCAGTGAAATATAAAGCTCTGATTGCGAAACGAAGAAATTTCTTTTGAATGCGTTCAAGCAGTGAGTAAGTAACTTACTCAATGGTTAAAATCTATTAATGTGGCACTGTTGATATGGCCTCCAAATAAAAGACGGCATACTCCAGCTTGGATCGTACGAGTGAAGTAAATAGTGACTTTAAAATGTATCTATGGATCCGTAAAATCGGAAGCAAAACACCGAAAAATGGATTCAAAGCCTACTCCCAAATCAGTAATTCCATTAAATTCAATGTAATCGAAGAATGAATTAAACATTTTTCATTTTTTCAGAGCAAAAATAATGAAACAAAAAACCTTTCTATAATAATTAATTGCCAAAATTGGTTTTCGTTTCCGCGAAGTTATTATTTATTTGTTTTCCTTTGAGACTAAACACAAACTCCTCAACCATATCTGCTTCCCTTCAGCATTGTTCTACCTTGTTTTTGTTCATATTCCCTGCTTTTTTCTTCCTAATCTATTTGATTGTTTTGCTTTATCATCAATCCTTTTCTTTCGCAAAGTTTTGCCACTCTATTTTTATTGGTTAGTTTAATTTTGTTGTTGCTTTGTTGCGCATTTTCCCAATGGAGTTTGCTTTGCTTCGTTGCGCTTCTAGTTTTGTTTAGTTTTTTCTCTCAGTTCCAGAGATTCATTTGTTAAGTTTTGCTGCAGTGGCTTGAAAAAAATTGTTGGTTTTTATGATTGGACACTTTATGGTTCGAGTTTAAATTGGTGGTGTCTCTGGTTTGTGTGTTTTTATAATTGTACTAAGAATTTTTGTGTGAAAAATAAATAATAAGTCAACTCAATTTGTGGAAGTTTTAAGCTGAATTTTGGAGGACAACTCAAACAAAAGGCTATTCTACGAAACTGTTTAATTAAAGTCAGTTTATTATGACACAAAAACAATACTTCTTAGAAAACAAAAATAAAGAAATATCTTACCTATTGATATTAGATATCCCAGGTAAGCTAATGGACGTAAAGGACAAAGGCAGACCAAGAAACCGTTGGATAGACGCAGTGGCAAACGATTTCAAGGAATTGCGAATACGTAACTACGAAGCAAAATCTCAGGATCGACGGATTTGAAGGAGCATTGTGAAGGAAGCTTTGACGCACGACACGTTGTAATGCTGTGAAATAAGAAGAAGAATTTGTTAGAGAAATTGTTATTTATCATTCATTCATTTGGTCAAATGAACGAAGATTCCTACTGAGTACTGAACCAGTTTGCTTATAGTCTGGTTAAAGTAATTAAATAAAGCGGTTGCAAGAAGTAGTGCCGCTTCAAGATTAACACCGATAAAAATATCAATCTCGAAATCCAATGGAGAATTTCTTTCTCCAGCAAGTGCTATTTTGGACTAAGTAGGCAATGACGTGATAAAGTCCGCTCTCCACGAACAAAACTATAAACTTATAAGGTGCGCAACTAACTTTTGATGAAAAGACAACTTTATTAAAAAAACAAATGGTTACAAGTGAATCATTGAAAGTATTTCCCATCACTGGCTACTACTTTTTCCCATCTTTCTGGTAGATCTCGAATACCGTCGCGGTAAAACTGTTCATCTTTTGAGGCTATCCACGGATCAAGCAATTTTTTATGTCTTCATATGAATGGAACTGCTGGTCAGCTAGACCATGTGCCATCGATCGGAACAGGTGATAATCGGACGGTACAATATCTGGAGAATATGGCGGGTGTGGTAGGGGGTAGGATTTGAGTGATTTCAGGTAGGTTTTAACAAGTTCGGCAACGTGAGGCCGAGAGTTGTCAGGCCTCTCCGCGTATTGCGGCCGCAATCTCGCGCAGTGTTCGGCTCAATCGCATCAATTCAAGACGATACCGATCCCCAGTGATGGTTTTGCTTGGTTTTAACAGTTCATAATAAATAACACCAACTTGGTCCCACCTCATATGTACATAGTATAACCTTTGCAGCGTGAATATTCGGGCGAGGCGACGACGTAGAAGCATAACCGGGTGACCGGGCAGTCCCCATGACTTTCTTTTCTTTGGATTGCTGTAATGAATCCATTTTTCATCACCCGTCACGATGCGAGGAAGAAAACTCTTCCTTTTTTGCCGCTGGAGCAGTTGTTCACAGGCGAAAAAACGACAACGACGTTCAACATCCCTTGTTTTTAACTTATAAGGAGCCCAAGTTCCCTGTTTCTGAATCATTCCCATGGCATGCAATCGCTTGGAAATGGATTAATGGATTGGCGGGTAACTCCTAATACTGAAGCAAGCTCTTCTTGCGTTTGACATGAATCCTCATTGAGCAATGCCTAAAATTCAGGGCCTTCGAAAGTTTTTGGCCTTCCTTCACGCGGACGGTCGTCAATATTAAAATCACCGTCTTTGAAGCGACGCAACCAATCTCGGCACGTTGTTTCACTTAAAGCAGCATCTCCATAAACTTTTTGTAGCTCTCGATGCGCTTCAGCCGCCGTTTTTTCGAATGAAAGAGGAAAATCAAAACTTCCCGCAAATGACGATTATTCGGCACAAAATTAGACATTTTCACAAAACCAAAAGTATATTCCAGATACCAAAACAAAATCACTAATGTGTCGAAGCAGTTTATTTGTCATATGTCTGAACTTGGTTTATGACGTTTAGGTTATGTTAGAATCGACTAGCACACACTGCTGGCGGCATCTATTGACAAACAGTGGGTACTTATTTGCGCACCTAATAAAAACTTTTTGCTTCTGTTTTATATGGCTTATTTGAGCGGCAATTCGTGTTCGAAAATGCTCAACGGCGGGAAAAGACAAAACTTCGTATGATTTCGGTGCAATATAAATTTATGAATTGAGAAGTTGAATTTCATGTCAAGGTCCTTAATTTGGAGCACAAAAGTAAAACATAAGAAAAATTTTAAATTTAAACTTGGGAATGACGATTTAAAAGCTAGTGAAGGTCTCTGATTTTAATACCAAGTGCTTTTCTTTTTGAGAATATATTTACATACATATGTGTTTTCCACGTTTAGTGTCTGCCTACATAGATGCATTCCTAGATATTTGGTTTCATTGCTTTATGGTATTTCCATATCGTTGAGTTTGACGGGTGGGCAAGTGTCTCGCTTAAGAGTGAATGTGACTTGTACTTGTTTAGTTTCATTGGACTTCATTCTCCATTTTTTAGCCATAGGTTGATTTTTTGAGTCCCTTTTGCAGTTTAGAAGAAGCTGCTTGCGCTAGTAAAGCAGTATCATCAGCAAATGTGCTTTAATGATAGTTACTCCTTCAGTTTCGGGTAAGTCATATGTGTAGAGTAGTTACAATATTGGATGATCTCCTTCCTTGATGAAGAAATTTTGGTTATTGAGATATGACTTTATAAGTATGTAGAAGTTTATAGGGAGAATGGATTTAATTTTGTAGAGCAAACCGTCGTGCCATACACTGTCAAAAGCTTGGGTAATGCCGAGGAACGCTGCTGTACAGTATGTTTTTGTTCGAATGCAATGCTTCCCTGGACTTTTTTGTTCATAATTGCCAAAGCTTCATTCGTCAAAGCAAAGTAGAGAAAAACGTTTACCCACCCTAATATAAATACATACAAACATATGTGCATGTAGGTAATCTATACTTAAACGAAGTGTGAAAATGTTTATTTTCTAAGATGCGGTGAATTATTTTGAAAAGTAGTTGTGAAAACAAATGCCACAAAAACAAAACAATAACAATCGGCGAAGAGGTGCAGAGAACGTCACTGTACATTAACAGCAATAACATTTACATGTACTTTAACGTTCTCTGCTGAGAGGTGTATCGAATAGGAAACACAAAAGCGCAGTCTGTGGTCGGAAGTGATAAGATTGGAACACTTAGGTGCGAAACCAATTCTGATAGGCAAAAAAAAAAAAACAAAAAAGAAAATACGAAGGCTCGTCAAGCGTACGCAAACACATAAATTTGCAAACAAAGGAGCAAACTCGGTATTGGAGAAACAGAAGTAAGAGCAAAATTGTCAAACTACAACAATGCACTGACAAGCAAGCAACCAAACTGTACGCACGAGTGCATAGGTACATAAACATGTGGTGCAACAAAAACTATAAAAGAAATTCATAAAGATAAGAGAGAGGACCAAAGCAAACTAATGCCGTATGAGCGACAGCGGCAGCGATGAGTATTCCTACAAAATGATAACAGTAGAACAGCTGATTTGATGTTTTTCTTCGCTAGCGCGCCTTCATGTGCTCTTCTACTAATTTTATTGTATTTATTTATTTATTTATGAGGTGAGGAAAAACAATACAATTATTTTTACACTAAATAAGCAGCACTGGCGCCACGGCCTCGGCTCGCTGATGCCTTTTGTACTAATATTGGAAATTTTTATTCTTGTATGGAATAATTCCGTCAAATGTTTCTTTCTTGATTTCTATCTTTCTTGTGTCCTTTTCATAAAACAAATAATTATTTATATTTTATTTATATAAAAAATTTAATAAGCGACCGCTATTAGAAAAAACTTTTTCTTAATTAGAGTGTTTCACCGAGATTCGAACCTACATATGTACATACATATGTTCTCTCTGAATTCCGAATGGTAGTCACGCATCAACCCATTCGGCTACGGCGGCCGCCAATATCAATAAATCATACAAACTAGAAAACATTTATTTATTTATTTAGTCTAAGAGTTTACAATCTTACAGACTATGAATACCACAGAGTAACTTAAAGCTAAATACAAGCCGAAGGTCTCTGTCGCCAGCGCTGCGAGTCGTATTGTATTCCTAGAATATTTATTTATTGTCCAAACATCAACCAACTGATTGGACCTTATGAGTGTGGCTTTAGGCCTGGAAAGTCCCCCATCGACCAGATATTCACAATATGCCACGTCTTAGAAAATACCCATGAAAGGAGTATCGAAACACAACATATTTTTCGTCGATTTCAAAGCTACATTCGACACCACGAAAAGGAGTTACCTATATGCCGTGATGTCTGAATTTGATACCCCTGCAAAACTAATACGGCTATGCAAGATGGCGTTGCTCAATACGAGCAGCACCGTCAGAATCGGGAAGGACCTCTTCTAGTCGTTTCATACCAAAAGAGGTTTCAGACCGGGTGACTGGCTGTCGTGTGACTTCTTTAACCTGATGCTGGAAAAGATACAAGCCGCAGAACTTAATCGCTCAGGCACAATTTTTTATAAAGGGCGTAAAATTGTTGGCTTAACAGCCGCGTTGTTAGTTCCGATAGCAATGTCAGCCTTGAAATATAAAGTAGAATCTCTCTTGCCAACAGCTGAAGTAAGAAGGCAACTGAGTAGTAAAGTCCGCTCTCGACGAACAAAACTAACACTTTATAAGGCTATCATCTTACCCGTCCTAACGTATGGAGCAGACGGGTGGACGATGGCAACATTCGATGAGACGTCACTTGGAGTGTTTGAGAGAAAGATTCTGCGACAGATTTTTGGACATTTGCACGTTGGTGACGGTGAGTATCGTTATGGTTTACTGATGGGTCCAAATTGGAAAATGGTAGAACAGGGGCAGGAATCAATATGCCTAAATTCAATAAATCGATTCCGATGGGACTCTACCCAATAATATTCCAGGCAGAAATACATGCCATTGAAATATGTGTGAGAGAATGCCTTAGCAGGAAAATGAGAGGTACTCACATCTACATACTTTCAGATAGCCAAGCGGCTCTAAGAGCCCTTCTATCAACAACTATCACCTCCAAATTAGTAAATGATTGCCTAAACCTTCTCAACACGTTAGGAAACCTCAACATAGTAACACTATGCTGGATTCCGGGACATGAGGGAAATGAAATGGCTGATGACCTTGCAAAACAAGGACCAAATATGCAACTTACTGGTCCTGAGCCTTTCTGTGGACTGACAAAAGGCCACATTAATGAATTCCTTAGGAAATGGGAAGAAAGAAAACTTGCCGCACACTGGCTAAACTGTGCCGGTCAGCGTCAAGCCAAACTATTCCTAAGCCCCAACAAAGGAATATCTGACAAGCTACTCTCACTAAGCAGAGTAGATCTGCGTCTTTTAACAGGATATCTTACAGGTCACTGCAGCCTGAGGTATCATCTAAGCAATATTGGTCTATCTGAGACCAATGTCTGCCGCTCTTGCGAAATGGACATAGAAAGCACAGAACATGTGCTTTGTGAATGTCCTGTGTTGGGCAGACAAAGACTTCAGCACCTTGGTGGTATCGTAGTATCTCCATGCAATCTTTGGAACAACAAACACAAAATTGTGCTAAAATTTTTAAAAAGCCTAAAACTCTAGGGTTACAAAAATAGGCCTTTTACAATAGATCAGCTCTAGTCGCAGTGCGTAATGGCCTTCTAATAAAAATAATAATCGTAGGCAATGGAACAATGAGTTGTATGAGCTTTACAACGGCATAGAATAAAGATCCAGCGGCTACGTTGGCTCCGGCTCTGAAGGTATTCGTTGCGGTACCAGCTGGTGGTAGCAAACGAAGAGGAAAACCTCCTCTACGTTGGAAAGAGCAGGTGAGCTTCACTTGGTGGGTCCAACTGGTGCCGGTTAGCACGAGAAACAAATGGCTGACGCGTTTCGCTAAACTCGGCCAAATTGTGTAAGAAAAATAACTCTGTAGGAGATGTGGTTCTAAGAAATCACTGACGTTGAATATTATAATGTGTTTGCTCTTTTATACCTTACTCAAAATTATTTTGAATGCCGAACTATAAAGAAACCTGACTGAAACTTCTTTTTTGTTTAATTTTGTCCCTAATTTTCTAGATTAGCTTTGGCCAAAGCCTGGTTTTATTTTGTAAAACTGGTAGGTATTCAAAATTTCTTATTCAGGTTGGTACAGTCGAGCATAGAAAAGTAAAGTTGTACACAAAAATTACAATTGCATTACAAAAACAATTTTCGGACAGATATAGGATGTGTTACAACAAGCCAACAGATGTGTTTAGGTCGTTGTCATCTAACGAAAAATTTTCAAAATTAGAAGCATTTTAACCAGGTTAACAGACTAAGATATTCAGCAGAGTTAGGAAATTCTCATTAATTTATTAAAGATTATTCCTTTTCATTCACTTATTAGATTTAGCACGAGAGAAAATATTCCATACATATGTATGTACATATGTATTTTCGCAACTGAAAAATTGAAACGAATTTTATATTTAAATGGAAATGCAAAGAAATGCTTTCTCACTCAAACATGAGAAGCCCGAACATTGCCGACATCGGCCGCTCATACATGAGAAAAATATGCAGCTAGTTCATTCGCGTTCACCAAATTAGAACTCCTTTAAAGTCACAGATGCTCATTTTGTAACGGAGGTAGGGTTAAGTGTACTATAGAACACCTCGGACTACTGTCCGTCTCCCGGTAGAAAGAATAAAGATGGCGAAATACTCGAACTGCCTACCTGCTCTCAGTGAATTCGACAGAATCAGCCGATTTGCTCGCGCAATAGTAAAACATTTGTGTTCCTTTTATTGTTGTATTGATTTTCATTTTTCTTGGTACTCAGTAGCGAATTTCCCCTACAACGCCGTCCACTTTCTTGTTTATTTATTATTTTAACCTGAAACGAGTGGACGCCGTAGCCGAATGAATTGGTGCGTGACTGTACCATTTGGTAGTGAGCGAATTTAAGAATTCGAAATGAAATGAATTCTGAATATTTAAGAATTCGAAATCCCGAGCATGAAACACTAAATGATAGAAAAGGTATTTTCAAATAGGGGCCACCCCTCGGCAGGCATTGGAGTGTAGTTTTGCCTTATAAAAAGCCACCTGCCGTTTAAAGGCGACGTTAAACTGTCGGTCTCTCTCTGTTTGTGGAAAACAACAAATGCGTTTTGTTCACAAATAGAAGGAGAAGCTCAGCTTTACACTGAAATGATAATGAATGACTGTAAATGGATAGGTGCAGAAAGAAGCTTCAACTCTTAATGTTTTAAAAGAAACTGTTAAAAATAATTTTTATTGGATGAAAAGTGGAAACCTGGAGAATGGACACTACGACAATGAAATCGAAGAAATTATTCAAGAGCAAAATTGTAGACGTTTTATCAAATCCCAACGGATTAGATAGACTGGATTAGCCCAACGTACTGCGCATGCCGAAAGAGCGAAGTGCTAAGGAAAGCTTTTATTTTAACACCGATTGGAGGAAGAAAAAAGGGCGTCCTCGAAAAAGATGGTTAGATGGCGTCGAATCGGATCTTAAGGAAAAAAACGTACACAACTGAATAGACGAAGCCGTGGAGAGAATAAAGAGAAGAAAAATTGTTCATGAAGCTATGGTCCACCACGGATACTGAAACTAAGAAGAAGAGGGGAAATGAGAATGGTACAGATTTTGAATTTTCAGGCAATATTTGTTTTTCAATCAAAGGCCTCTTCTTTTCGCCAAGCGTTAGCAAGTGGCGAATACATGAAACACTTGGTACAAATGGACATATCTTGGCAACGCTGGAATAGAGTTGCCCTAAATTACATTTGTTTGTAGAATAGTGAATTATACCAGTTTTACGAGGTATAACCACACTCGCTAGCGACGAATCTTTCTCGATAACTTTGTTGTTGCTTTCACATGCAAATTTTTCGTCAAGTTAGTAGAGGAGAGAAGTGGCGAATAGAAGAGGCCATATACATATGTAAATTATAAAATATTTATTTCTTAACAAAAGAATTTACAATAATCTCGTAAGCTTAGCAAAGCTAGCAATTGTAGTCATCACAAGCTGGTCTATTTGAAAATAACTCCCATTAACCAAATCTAATCGGAAGAAGGTGAACTTCACACTTAATTGCTCTTTACTGTTAACTGCTCTGTTCGCTCTTACAGCAGTCGACTCACACTTGCATAGCAACTGCGAGGGATGCGTATGCTCTTTGGTGTTAACTGTACTCGCTCTCCCAGCAGTCGACTCACACTTGCATTGTAACTGCATGGGATGCTTTAGGGCCGTATGTGTATGCTGTTCGCTACTTGGACAGCAGAGAGCATGTTCGTTTACGTATGTAAGTGAGCAGTTGTAAAGGGTGGTTAAATTTTAAGGGCCGATGTTGAATATGAACCAAACCTAATTTTTCTGCATTTCATTTGATATTTTTCAATTTCAGACTAACTCAATTTGAACCATGGAAAGATACACAATCGAGCAAAGGTCAGAATGGTGGCAGAAAATGGCAACAGTGAATGACCAATTTTCGAAGAAAATCACCTTCAGTGATGAGGCACATTTTCACCTCAGTGGATTCGTCAATAATCACAATTGCCGCATTTGGGCGAATGATAATCCAAGTGTGATTGCCGAAAAACCAATGCACCCACAAAGAGTGACTGTTGGGTGCAGTTTATGGGCCGGTGGCATCATTGGGCCGTATTTTTTCCAAAATGAGGCGGGTCAGTCAGTTACTGTGAACAGTGTTCGCTATCGTGAGATGATAACGAACCTTTTATGGCGCGAATTGGAAGATATGGATGTGGACGAAATGTGGTTTCAACAGGACGGTGCCACTTTTCACACAGCTAACGAAACAATGGCTCTTTTGCGCGAAAAATTTGATGACCGAATAATCTTATGTCGCGGCGATGTCAATTGGCCGGCAATATCATGTGATTTGACACCGTTGGACTTCTTTCTTTGGGGTTATTTGAAAGAAAAGGTATACGTCGAAAACCAGCAACAATTCAAGAGCTAAAGGATCAGATAATTCGGCACATTAACGGCGTAGAACCTCAATTATGCCTCAGCGTCATCGAAAATTTGGACCGTCGAATGGAGGTGCGCCTCCGAGGCCGTGACGGCCATTTGGCCAATATTTTGCTCTATACGTAATTGAGCCATACCAATATTATCATAATAAAGAGAAATGATAACAATTTATTAAAAAAATTGTATTTATTCAAAATCAACACCGGTCCTTGAAATTTAACCACCGTTAATATCACAAACTGACTCAAAGCTGAATGCTTGAAAATTACTGAAAACAGCGAGCAGAGAAGTGGCGAATAGAGAAGGCTTTAATTAAAACGATTTTTTGTGACAATTTTGTATTTAATAATTTGTTTATTATTAGATTTAATTTATATGCTTTTTTTTTAATACTTGTGAACTAATATGAATATTAAATATATTAAAATAAGTATAATTTTATTTTCTAAATGAAATTTTGGCTGTTTTTTCAAAAAGCTTCCAATTTTTCTTTTTCGCTCGTGGCAACGCTATTAGCGAGTCAAATCGGCTCAAAAGTTTAGCAATGCGAGCATTGCGAGAGCCGTCACTTGCAGATCTATGTAAATGCAGAGCTTTTCGTTATGCAGTAAAATTTAACATAAACTTAGTTAGTTAGTTAGTTAATATTTAGTTAGTTTTTAATTTCTTTGCTGTGCTTCATTCGCCTTTTATTTTGTTGTTGTCGAAAGCAGCGCTCAGCAAGAGTACATACACATTCAGAGTACGTGCTCTGAGAACGCGCGCTCAATACGACGAATATGCTGCCGATCACTCGTCTAAAGAATTCAAGCAACAATAAAATGCACGCCACTGACAAATTTGATATTTTGTGTTTGCCATTTTATAGGTTTTAAGCAACAAAATACACGCTATTGTTGTTTTAGATCTACTGCTATTACCTTGCAAGTATGAGAGAGTGAAATAGTTTCTGTACACCGTGGCTACCTCGTAGATATGCCTTGATTTCAATGGCTATGCGTCTTGCCTCTTTGTTGTTGTTGTTGTTGCCTTATTTGTTTGTTTCCATTCGAATTGAAAATTTGGTGCTCACACCTTCCATGAATTCGCCATTCTCAATTAGTGCTGCTGCGTTTCTCTGGTAGTACTTATTTTTGTTGGTTGTTGCTATGCACTTATTTAGATTTGCCCAGAGCGGGAATGAGCATTGCGAAACGAGCACGCTCTTCCGTTAAGTATATATGTATGTATGTATGTTTTGTATAAATAGCCGAGAACTTTACTCTCACATATGGTTGGGAAAAATGCTGGCGAATGCTTTGGCGATAATTTATTTTCCATTGATTTCTATTACACGTGCGCGGTTTGGGTTTCTCCTCGGAAGTATCATCACATTTTGAATCGTCAGTTTAAGTTTTTTCAGTTTCTGCATAGTCGAAGTCACTCACGATGCACAGAATGCAAAGGTGTGGTCAATATCAGACCGTTAACCGGCTCTCAGCAATTTTGAAGGAATCAACTGATTTTTTGATGTAGCCGAGGTGGTGAGAGCGGTTTGTTTACGAAAAAACTGGGATCATCTTAGATGTATACGAAAAAAAAGGCAACGCAGCCTTCACCTATGTATGTCATTTCATTGGCGATTGCATAAGTGTTGAAGGATTGTGTGAATACGTTTAAAATGCGCAGGCAGAATTCTGCATCCAGTTCCCGATGATGTGGCGGCCGTAGTTACTTACCTAATTTTGTTTCAGATGGCCGAAGTCTGTAAGTTAGCATCCCTGGGAGTCACTGCTGGTCTCACCGTCCAGTACAATGCCATAGGTTTTTATATAATCGCCCTCTTGAATCAGCGGCTCGGTTCCCTCAAAGAACTTACGTCGACGTGCCGCCATGCGCAATGCTGAACGGCGCCGCACCCTTTTAGATGATACTTCCTCCTTGTTGTTCCCACAATTTGCAGCTGTCTTACTTGGTTTCAGTTCAGTGTAGGACGGAAAACCGTTTGGTGTTAGCTGCCCAGCCAATGCGTCTGGTATATGTTGCGAAGGTGAGCGCGAGCCCATCTCTCGTATGGGTGAAACCTTACGTGGTGTGCGTGCTTTCTCTTCAAAAGCATTTTTCCATGAATCATAGACTGGATCGTAATTAGCACGATTACTGAGCGGTGATTCTGGCGGTGTGCTATCCATAACTCGGATGGCGGCGGCAGCAGCAGGTGGGGCCACGGTTGAATCAGCATTGGTTTTGTGTAGGCTCGTGAAGGAGGAGCAACGTGCGGATCGTTTGTCAACAAATGGTTTTTGCGTAATGGAATTATATTCGTTACTCAATTTTTTAAATTGCAGGCCACCCATGACTGCGACGTCGCGGACACTTAACACGAGTTAATAAATAGTAAATAACAAATTACTCCGCACTGGATGTGGTTCTTACGACAAACTGAAGTTGAATAATAATATCCTCACTACCGCTTGCCCTTTTAAACCTTTTTTACAACTATTTATTTTAATGTGCAGCAGGAATTTATCTGATGCTTACCTGAAGCACCAATGTTTTGTTCCAAGTTGTGCTTGAAATAGTTAGGCGCTGGGTTTTTTACCTGTTTATTGATTGTTAACCTAAAACGTTTCGAAATATTATGTATATTACATTGCGTATGTATATATGTGGTATGCATGTACAGTCGCTGAAACAATTGCACGTCCGAAAATATTTCCGACTGAGGTAAGTAAGAGCAAAAGGTAGTGAGGAATTTATTATTTAGCAACAAATATTTAATAGAACCACATCTCATACGGAGCTATTCAAATCACTCACAACCATTTTTGCACCACGTGCTTGACTTCAAAAATGATAGATGGCAAGATTTGACTATTCGAATCGAAAATGTGAAAGTAGCTTCGGCTGCCACGTTATGGGGTTATATACAGTTAGAAGGTCGAAAAAAAGCGAATTTGCCTGAATTTTTTCTGAGAAAACTTTTAAATTTATTGATCTAAAAATTTGTGCACATATTATGTTATCTTTTAGCTGTATTTTAAAACTTAGTACTAGTAAAAATATTTATATGGAAAGAAGCTAAAGCTCATCTCCGTGAGGTCCTCTCAAAAAACGTTATGACCACTATATCTCTGAACTGGATTCTCTGAAGTTAAAAAACCAAGCAGATTTCTTTAAAGTAATGTTAAATCTAGTAATTAATCGAAGGAATAAGCAAAATAAATTTTTTTGACAAAATGGCAGTTTTACAAAAAAAAAAATCGATTTTCGACCAAAATTGCAACCTTAAATTGTTTATAAAAAAAATATTTATCGGTGAGAAAAAATCTTCGATTAGGTTAGGTTAGCCTGGTTGGCAACAAGCCACGCATAGACCTTTTGGTCCCAAGCGATACCAGATGGAGACCGACCTCTATGAATACCTAAAGTAGACATCATGTAGGATGTTAGCGCTTTTGGCGAATCAAAGTGGAGCTGGAAGCTCCACTTTTGAGACATCCTCCAGACCCTCAAACAGTGGGGCTCCCAGGCATTTTAAACGCGTTTTTAATAATGCCGGACAGACGCGCAAAAGGTGTTCTAACGTTTCCTCCACATCCTCTCTGCATTTCCTGCATTCTCCGTGTTAGCAATCCCTATCTTGTACGTAGGTGCAGCCAATAGATTATGACCTTTTAGCATACCTATGATAGTTCCGCATTGCTTTCGCGAGAGCGTAAGTACGAATTGAGTCTGTTTTTTGCCGTTAGTTCTAAACATGACTTTTGCTGTTGTGCATGTGGTTAGATTAATCCACCTAGCTTCCACTCGCCTTTCATGTAGTCGTCCATTTCATTTTATATTGTATTTAGCGGTTTTGGTATGACGTTCTCTTGTCCAAAAGGCAGTCTAACAACACTTTTTGCTATCTCATCTACTATTTCCTTTCCCATAATACCTTTGGGTACCTGGCCACCCAATAGATATGCCGCCTACTGTTTGCAGCTAGCCTTTCTATGGCCTCCCTGCTCCGTCGAACATTTTTGGACTTAATACAATATGAACTTATTGCTTTTATTGCGGCTTGACTGTCCACGTATATATTAATTGTTGAGTTCCTTCTTGTTCTAGTGTAGGCTAGCACCGCTAATAAATAAATATTTGTAATATGACTCATAAAAGTTTTTTGGAATATGAGTTTATCCACCAGTTGCTTTATGTCCTTTTGCTTTATTTGTGGAAGCGATAGCCTTTCCGCATAAATGGCACATAAGATAAAAATATTATTGGTAAAAAAATGTTTAAAGTTTTTAAAAACAGCAAAATAAAGTAAAGCAATTTGTATTATGCTTCTCAATTCTTACTTGATGCAACTCCAAGGCTTTAAGTTGTTTCTTAAACACACTTCCTGAAAGTCGATATCTTTATAAGATGTTTTATAAAAAAATGAATGTGGGTCTTCTTTATTGACTTAGAGAACTTTAATATCACGCCATATCACTTTCTGATTGTCTTTATTTGTAGAAAAATTGTGACCCCACTCTTCTTGAAGAGCCTTTGAATCATAAAACGCTTCATATGTATGACAATTCTCGAACTTTATATGGGGGGGTCAGTCTTTTTTGCAGTTGCTATTAGACTTGTGTATTGGGCTGGCGTATAAATGGGATTACTACTTAAATGCCTTTTTACTTGCTTCTCAATAACGCTGTGCACATTGTCTCCTTCATTTTGAGAGTGACCTTTAACCCTAGAAGGGTACGGTTAAATTGTAGGCGCTTATAGGTACCGATGAGTAAATTTTACTCACTTCATAATTTTTACGTTATTATCTGATTTATTTTGTAAAATAGTAGTTTTAAATGAAAAAAATTTAAAGCCAGCATAAAATATAAGTGTAATTTTTTATTATAATATGTAAAATAAGCAAAAATAATACTTTATTATTGATTTTTTACGATTATGAATACATAAAAATTGTTTTTCAAGCACATTCAGGGCACTTTTTTGTGCATGTTCACCGCAAATAGCTCATCCACAATTGCAATAAGTGGGGTGTATCTACGTTTGGTATAACTACAAAAATTACAGTACTTTCTTGGCCCGTTTTGGTCTTCTCCGGCGCTATGGGCCTCTTGGCTTGCGCCTACAATATTCTGAATGAATTTTTTCAACGCCAGGATCATGTTTGTATTATTTGCTAATATTTTACTTTGAAATCCTTCCGTTAACTCCTTGTGTAGAGATAACATAAAATTAAGTCGGGATTCTGGCTTTTGCCCACGGCTACACATGTTGTGCGCGTAAATGATGTATGCGTTTATTGCAGCTACGTTCATCATATTTTGGAAAAATGCTAGAGGCCACCTTCTGGTTTTCCTGCCATGGTTAATGTTTTGGCACATCTGGTCAAGACTGTCAACTCCTCCTTTTGTTGAGTTGTACACATGCACTATTTCTGGTTTTCCAGTGGTCTCATGAATACTACCCATACTGTGCATACTAGACGCCAATAATACAAGTTTATTATTATTGGGCTTGTATGATACAACTGTCAAATCCTCATGAAATATAAATAATGAAGTGGATGCGACTCGTTTTTGTAGCATCAATAGGCAATTGTGGTTTATTTTTTTTATTGTGTCAACAGTTGTTATTTTGTATTCATGACGGAGACGTTGAATAAGTGGTACACTCTTAAACCAATTGTCTATCGTGACATTTTGATTGGTGCCCTTTACATTTTTCAGGAGCTCAAGAACATAATATTCACCAGCAGCTATTGCAAGAGGAACACTTTCTTTTCCAAGGTAAACAATGGCATTCAACATATACTTTGTTCCGCTATCACAAGACATGACAATTTTGATGCCATACTTGTTGTGTTTAGCGGGAATATACATCCTAAATGGACATTTGCCTCTAAATCCAACTAGTTGCTCATCAATGGTTATATACAATAGCTTCCAGCCTTATAGTTCACTCTGCAATTGTTTAGAAGTTTGTCCCAGATAGAAGAAACTGGAGCTACTTTGGTCATTTCTCTTCTAGCAGTTCTTGTTTCTTTGACATCGAACCTTAGACAATTTAGGATAAATTTGAACCTTCTCTCAGGCATGGTTGCCTTGTACCTTTCCCCACAGTAGGTAGTGTCAAACATCATATGTGTTGCCAAGTGATTATCTTTGAGAGCAGCGGACAAGACTAACAAACCAAGAAATGCTTCAAGTTCGTCCGTTTTCAAATTTGACAAAACCGCGAGAGATTTATCGTTATAGTTCTCCCTTTGAATGTTTATTTCTTTATTTGTATAAACCAAAATCTCGTCCAATATGTCTGCGGTAAAAAAAGTTTGAAGCAGCTGGCAGGACACAACGAATTTTTTGCATTTGCTGTTGGGCCCGGGAGTATGTGAACAATATTTTTTGAGGGAGTTTTTTGACCTAGCGCAGCAACAGGTTCCTTACTCCAAAAAAATGTCCATCTTTTCCGATCAGATTGTTGGTACTAGGAGTAATAATTGTAATTACCTCTTCTTTTTCACGAATTTCTTGGGCAGCTGATCTTTCATTTCTTCTCCCCTCAATAACTTTCTGTTTTTTACGTTTGCTGCTTCCAGGTGTTTCCTCCCTTTCTTCCTTTTCAGCTTCTTCTGCATTTATGATTCCGTGTATCAAATTTTCTTCGACATCATTTAATTCTTCCGGTTCTGGTTGATATTCCGGATCTGCAATACTGTCCCAAGAGTCCTCATCAAAGTTACAAAACTCCAACTCCAAATTGTCTTCTTCCTCAAATTCTAGTTAAAGTATTGCATCCAAAATATTTTGTTCTGATAGCCCGCGACCTGCCATTTGTATGCTCTGTAGTTTTTTACGGTAACATAATACAAAACATAAACATAATTGTCATAATTCAGCACAAAATATATTTTTTAGACACGTAGTAAGTTACTGATAAATAAATTTGACTCACACAATTTAGTACGTAAAGGGTACCGATGAGTAATTTTTACTCACTAACTTTTTTTAAATTGTCCAGAAGCGCAATAAATCAAACAACACCATTCAATGCTTGCGGCAGCAGACTAATGACAGAGTGGGCCAAGCACTGCTAGTGGCTTGACTTTCAGTGTGGCCAACCTGCAGATTTACGACCAAATCTATTCCTTATGTGAGTAAATTTTACTCACAGTACCCTTCTAGGGTTAATAAGGTATTTATGCGTAATACTTTTCAGATTATAAGGCGTTTTTCAATAGGTGCGCTTCAACTTTTTTCCGATAGGGAGGGCGAACGACCCAATATTTTTTATTTTTCGCTTGTCATTTGTAAACTTCATTAGTATACATTTCATCATGAAACGTTACACACTTGAGCAACGCTTGCAAATCATTGAATTTTATTATAAAAATGCGTGTTCTGTTAAGAAAGTTTAAAGTCGAAAAATCATCTTCAGTGATGAAGCTCACTTTTGGCTCAATGGCTTTGTCAACAAGCAAAATATGCGTTACTGGGCAGAAAGCAATCCACACGTGATTCATGAGGCACCGTTGCATCCCGAAAAAATCACTGTTTGGTGCGGTTTACATGCCGGCGGCGTAATTGGCCCATATTTTTTCGTTGACGAGAACGATCGCCACGTTACTGTGAATGGAAATCGATACCGCGATATGATAAACGATTATTTTTGGCCGCAATTGAATGGTATGGACTTAGACGGCATGTGGTTTCAACAGGACGGGGCCACAATCCACACAGTACATGCTACAATTGATTTGTTGAAGAGTAAGTTCGATGAGCGCATTATTTCCAGAAATGGACCGGTCGAATGGCCGCCGCGCTTGTGAGATTTGAAGCCTCTAGACTATTTTCTTTGGGGTTATGTGAAGTCATTGGTCTACAGTAACAAGCCGGCGACGGTTTGTGAGCTCAGAGCCAATATTGAACGCGAAATTGCTGGAATTTCGGCCGATTTATGCAAAAGAGTGGTCGAAAATTGGGTTCAACGATTGGACTTCGTAAAACGTGCACGCGGTGGTCATGCAAAAGAAATCGAATTTCATACTTAAATGTATATGTTCAAACTCGATAATAAAAAAAAAATTAGTTAAAAAGGTCAAAAAAAGTTGAAGCGCTCTTACTGAAAAACGCTTTACTTATGTACAGCATATGCATATATTGAAATAATGTATTTATTTTTTTGCTGTCCACAGCAGTTATCAGAATAAAAAATTAGATCTAAGTCTAGAGAATTTTTTGCCTTTTGTACCAGATTTTCAATATATAAAAGCACACAGGTGCCGATCTCATTACTCCCACGTTTTCCTTGTACTTCAGTCCAAAAAAAACATTCTACATTTTTGGCACTGAGGTCACTTACAGTAAAATGGTAACGGTTAATTTTACTTTTGTAGTAAAAACAAGAAGTAAAGCCTTTTGGCAATGGTAAAACAGCCTGTAAGTCATACACAGCTACATTGCTTTTTTTCTTATCTATATCTTTCTCGGTACTGCATAGCTCCTTTTCTTCGTGGTGTGTGTTGTAAGCTTGCACCAAATCTCTTTTTCCATTTTCATTAGCATTTAGGAAAGAGTCGCAGAGATCGCATTGATCTTTCTTTGGTTTGAAAAAAGCAATGTTGAATTCTGTGTTGAATATTCGATAAAACATAATTTTACTCCCAAACTCCAAATTTTCAGCTTCACGAGATTCTTTGTAGTCGTGGTATAGATCTGCTATACTTTTACTGCTTTCAATGAACTCGCGAGAAGTTTTAGCACGTAAATACTGCGACTCGATTCTTGGAATATTTTGAATAAATTCTCTCATACTGTTTTTGATTTCTGGGCCTACTGTAATATGATTATCATGCTTTCCACGAAGATCCAGCTCAATGAAACCACGTTCGTCCTTCTTTTTTATAACTGTTCGTATAATTTTGTCATTTACGTCAAGGGTTGATTTAAAAAAAGTCTTTCACACTCTAATAGGCTTTGAGTTGAGCTCAAAGAAAAAAGCATTATTAAGTTTGCGAAGCCCATCTGTACAGGTGTGTCTGTATTTTGGTTTAATTTCTTTCATATGCCTGGCTATAAACTCTCTCTGTCTATGCAAGTCACTGCAACCCCAATATATTTTAAATATTTCAAGGCGCATCGATTCGGAAATTAGTTCGTTGCATCGAAGTCGGCACTTTGCTCCGCAGGGTGGCCTTATACATCTGGCATTTACTTCTTTTTTCGACTTGGAAAGTGATGTATAAGAGGCGCCAGAGTTTCTTAAAGTTTTTTGTTTCTGTTGTTTCTTGTTTTGATATGTATATCTAGAACGAGTTCTAGATAGATAGTTCCTAATTAATCTTTTTATATCTTCTTCTTCTTCTTCTGAGTATTCTTCCGAGGTGCTGCTTATTCCGGACACACAAAATTCACTCCCTGAGTCACTAAATGCATTAGTACTACTATCATCATTGTGACAAGGCACACTACAATCAGTTTCCATTGTTCAAGATTTGGGCAAGACATTTTCATCAAAGGGATCACAACTAAAAATTCAATTTTGTATTGCAAATTATTTAAGATTTTACAAAAGGCATGCAAAATAAGTAAACAAACAAAAGAACTCACTTTTCACAACTAAAGAGGCACAATGCAAAATAATATACCACGAAACTTATCACTTTTTACAGTTACAGAGACAGAACTCAAAATAAAACTCTTTATGTGTAATAAAAGTAATCAGCTGTTCTTGAGCCCATTAACGCAACTAAAAATAATTCTCTTTAGTTGATCGTGCAAAAGCAACACACTTGACATAAAAATAGACATAACTGTATTTTTCCAGTTAAAGAAGATAGTTATGTGAACGAAATATTAGCAGCAGTTAGAAATGTGTACTCTGAATTAATTTATGCAAAAAACTCAGTTTTGGAAAATTTTGAGTTGTGACCCTTTTGTATTTAGGGTGCGATATGTACATAGAGAAAATAAAATAAAAAAAACATTTTTTTGGAAATTCTAGCTATAAATTTCGCTTGAAATTATAATTTTTGTTTTGCGACTGCCACTTGTTGACCGCTCCTTTCGGAAAAACGTCAATGGTTGACTGTACATGAAATATGTTTACTTTGCTTCGTGACTTTTCGTTAACTTGACAACAAGAAGTTCTATATTTCTCCATATGCTGGCTATGTCTGAACCGCATAAATAGGGTAGTGCAGGTAACTAAAGCAGTGATTTAGTGAAATGATACTTTAAAGCCTTCGATACAGTTGACACCAATTTTATTCATACATCCATACATATGCTGTCTCACACCTGACCAGTCGGTTGACAACAGGTGTGTCACGTGTTGCCAATTTTCCGTTTTAAGGCTTCGAAAATGGATTAGCTACGGCTAGTGATCATACGACACCGCCTTAATATCTATACTTTTACTTAATTCTGGTATTGGGACAAAGTATCGAGTACTGAATAAATAACGGTAAAAACTATCGCGTACATTCAAGTATCGAGTAAATGGTTTAAATTGTAAGAAATTAGCAGTTTTTTTTAATTGAAGGGAAACAGTGGCGCTTTCCTCCCTCGCGGATCCATAGGAAATTATATATTGAAAAGAAATTAATTTTTTCTTGTTTTACTTGGTTTTTACAAAGGGAAATTCACAAAAATTTAAATTTTTTATTTTTATTTTTATTAAGCAAAAAAATCAACCTCACTAATTCAAGTGCAAAAAGCAATTTCTCTAAATATTTGCTTTATGGGCGTTTTTTTTCCATGTACGAGTATTCGCATTTCCTGCTTTTGAGAAATATCTATCAAGTATGCCACGATAACTAAATACACCCTTCTTGGCCTGTACACCCTTCTTGGGTGTTTGGCCGAGCTCCTCCTCGTATTTGTGGTGTGCGCCTTGATGTTGTTCCACAAATGGAGGGACCTACAGTTTCAAGCCGACTCCGAAGGGCAGATATTTTTATGAGGAGCTTTTTCATGGCTACAACTTAATACGTACGTAAATTTTTCAAAATGCACGGAAAGAAAGTTGCATGCTTTCCCATTCCTGTAGCGAATTTACTATAAAATTCAGGTAAAATTCACAGTTCTGAGTCACCTTATCAATATTACAAATTCAAATTCACATGACCCTCTTTGCCATGATGGAATAGATTTATGATGAATGATATCGATATGGCCTTTCTATATAACAAATACTACAAAAAAGTCGCTATACTAAGTACCAAACTCGAAAAAGCATCGACCAATAAAAACTGCTTACTTCGTAGAGAAAATATCGATAGTTGCAGGTGCAGTTATCAAGGCATCACTAACAAAAGCATCAATTGTGCTTAGCGGTGCATACGCCTCGCTAAGCGAACAGGTGTTAAAACAAACAAACTGTTGGTGACGAAAATATCAAACGTCCATTTGCTTTGCTAAAATGTCCGAAACGCTGCATGCCAGCTGTGCGATTAATACATACATTATTGTACCTGTTTCCCCGCAAACACTTGGCAGGCCTTGCTTTCATGATTTTCTATGTACTCAGTTCTGCCAAATCGATACACACACACTCGTACATACATTAATTTCTCTCATCCCATCGAACCGTTGCTAACTCAATAGTTTAACAATACGTTGACCTGCTATCTTCATGCTTTTCTATATATAATATATGCTCAGTCCTGCCTAATCGATACATATGTACATATCAATTGCTTCCTCATCCCATAGTACCGCTGCTAGCTCAACCTTTTTAACAATACGCAGAGAGCAGGTCACTCTTACAAGGGAGAGTTATCGTTTAATTCCGTTATTACACAACTTCTTTGGCTCTTTTCACACTTATTTTATTTTTTAGAGTGAGATGTGTTGTAAAATACTTGACTAGCGTTAACACTTCTTTGTCAATCTCGCCAAAACTATGTGGCCTTGTCACAGCGCTTAAGGTGCGGTTTCGCAGCCAATCGTGAAGGCGAAAATCAAAAAAGAAGGAATGGAATAAAAAAAAATTGTGTTTTTTTTAATATTTTCGAAACAACATCATTATCTACTGTGGGGACGTTTATTTTTGCATGGTTTTTATATCCTGCAAAAAAAGGGAAAAAGCCGTCTAGACTTAGTCATATGAGATGCCAGAGGATGTGCAGCGCAAATTACGGTTATTCATACGTGGCAAAGGAAATGTTTCTTACAAAATCAACGTTAGGGCTTAAGTGATTTTAATACTTAGATTATATTTGTGTGTCTAAGCACTCAGTCAGGAGACCATTGTACTACACCCGGATAGAATTCAGTAGAAAGAATAGAGATAGGAAAGATGAAATGTGGGTGGTAAGACGGAAAAATTAGTTTGAGGTCACTATTCCATAAATCTCTTGAATTCATTGATGAATATTAAGAGATCCGGAAGCGGAAGAGTATGAACCTTATCCATACTCAGTATATCGCAACCCAATATCCTAAATCTGATTCTGGAAAATGTTGGACAGCTATAGAGAAAATGCTCTGCAGTATCGTCATCCTCAAGACAGGTTAGGCATATCGGGCTGTCGACGACCCCCATGGCAGCCATATGCTGATCACAGAAGTTGTGCCCTGTGATTATACCCACCAATACTCTCAGGTCCTTTCTGCTGAGTTTTCGGAGAAAGGTCGCTTTTTCCTGTTTGATTCTTTCACAAAGCACTTGGCTACTCTGCACGAGTTCAATCCTCTTCTATGGGCAGACCTCGTAAAGTCGTCAATCCATAGTTGAATCGATGCAGAATTGACACCTAACAAGGGTTCAGGGCCTAGTGGCATACTTGTAGAGCATTCATTAGGCAGTTTATCAACTAACTCGTTTCCTATAATACCACAATGTCCAGGCGCCCAAATAAGACCAACTTTGTTGTGTCTGTATTTTTTCTTATCTTACTGCCTCAATTGGTTCTATGACCAAAAAATGAGACTCCAATTTTTTATTTATTTAATATTTACCAAACAAGCGTATCCTTGAAATAAATAAGCAATCGGGCGCAACGCGAGGTATGTGGGATCGCTACCGGGAGCTCAAAAAGGAAGAGAGACGTATTACCAGAATGAAGAAATGAAATACGTGAGGGCGAGGAGCTTGAGTTGCTGGCCAAAGGAAAAATGCCCGAAAATTCTACCAGGAAGTTCGGTGGCTTACACAAGGTTCAAAGAGCTGGGCGATTTCCTGATTGCCATCCAGATCGTGCTTGTATTATGGAGGGGAACACTTTTCAAACCTGTTAAACAGTGACAGCTGCGCATGTCACAGAGAATGTGAAGATCCCGATACCCCAATCGTTGACGACGGAATTGTCGTTCCGTTACCTGACCATGACGAGGTGAGAATAGCGATAACGCGGCTAAAGAACGACAAAGCTGTGCGACGACGGACTGCCGGCTTAGCTATTCAAACATGGCGGCAAGGAGCTGGTATGGCGCATGCATCAGTTCCTATGCAAAATATGGATGAAAGCATGCCTGCCGATTGGAATTTAAGTTTCTCTACCCAATCCATAAGAAGGGTGATCCTGCACTCTGTGCCAGTTATTTAGTCTTCTAAATATCGCCTATAAGGTTCTAGCGAGCCTATTCTGTGAAAGACTGAATCCCACCATCAACCAACTGATTGGACCTTATGAGTGTGGCTTTAGACCTGGAAAGTCCACCATCGAGCAGATATTCACAATACGCCAAAACTTGAAAGAGACCCGTGGAAGAAGAATCGACACACTCCATCTTTTCGTCGACTTCAAAGCTGCATTCGACAGTACGAAAAGGAGTTGCCTATACGCCGCGATGTCTGAATTTGGTTTCCCCGCAAAACTAATACCGCTATGCAAGATGACGTTGCTCAATACGAGCAGCGCCATCAGAATTGGGAAGGACCTCTCCGACCCGTTTGATACCAAACGAGGTTTCAGACAGGGTGACTCGCTGTCGTGTGACTTCTTTAACCTGATGTTGGAGAGCATCGTACGAGCCGCAGAACTTAATCGCTCAGGCACAATATTTTATAAGAGCGTACAATTGCTCGCGTATGCCGATGATATTGACATCATCGGCCTTACCAACCGCGCTGTTAGTTCTGCCTTTTCCAAACTGGATAAAGAGGCAAAGCGAATGGGTCTGGTGATAAACGAGACAAAACGAAGTACCTCCTGTCATCAAACAAACAGTCGGCGCACTCGCTTATCGGCACCCACGTTACTGTTGACAGTTATGATTTCGAGGTTTTAAAGGCCTTCGTATACTTAGGAAACAGCATTAACACCGATAACAATGTCAGCCTTGAAATCCAACGTAGAGTCCCTCTTGTCAACAAGTGCTACTTTAGACTAAGTAAGCAATTGAGCAGCAAAGTCCTCTCTCGACGAACAAAACTCATACTCTACAAGGCTCTCATCATGCCCGTCCTATGGTAAGGCGCAGAAGCTTGGACGATGACAACATCCGATGAGGCGTTGCTTGGAGTATTTGAGAGAAAGATTCAGCGTAAGATTTTTGGACCTTTGAATGCTGATGACGGCGAATATCGCAGACGATGGAACAATGAGCTGTATGAGCTTTACGACGTTGGCTGTGTCATGTCACCTAAATGGATTCAAACGCTCTGGCTCTGAAAGTATTCGATGCGGTACCAGCTGTTGGTAGCAGAGGAAGAGAAAGGCCTCCTCTGCGTTGGAAAGATCAGGTGGAGAAGGACTTGGCTTCACTTGATGTGTCCGACACTGGCGCCGGTTAGCGCGAGAAAGAAACGACTGAAAAAAATATTACTTAAAACACTTCTATGAAACCAGTAGTTTATTCTTATATGTTTCCAAAGAGATGAAGACAATTATTTACGCAATCAGTTTTATACGAGGTGTGGCTAAGGGATAACGAGGCTAACGCTGCTTTTGTAGAAATTCGCAGCCTCTTGCTGTTTAGCGCGAAGCTTTCTATGTAACAAACCGTTATTCGGCTCTGAGCCAATTTGACAAAATCAGCTGAAGAGCTGACGTCGCTTGGGCTGTGTTTGCAAAAAGATCTGAGATTGTGCCGGTGATTTACGAAGAAACATCAACACAGTTTTGCTCGTTGCTTCGTTGTTGTGTTCCGATTTACACAGGGAAACATTTTGTTCGTGGGAGAAGTACGGACGAGGAAAAGAGAGCGGTTTTTGTTTCCCGTACCGACAATTCGCTTTGTGCTTTTTATTTGTATTATTAAACTTAAAGAAGTAAACGTCAAAAGCAACGAATTTTGCCGAAAACTATTTAGTCCGTGCCCCCCCTGTGGCATGGCAGCCGAGGTTAGCTTCCCTCTCAATTTTCTTTTTCACAATAGTTAGAGAGGTAACCTTGTAAATCTATCACCCTTGTTCTATACCTATACTTCCTGTAGGCAGAAATAAGCTTAGTCATGATATTCATTCACATTAGAGTGACTTTTTGTTTCACCAAAAAATGTTAAGTGCGGCAACAGAGCAAGACAATGTGCCGGCTCATTCCGAATTGTCTACCAAGAAGTTTTTAATGAGCAACGCATAAAATCTGTAGACATCACTTGACATATTTATAAGTACTATTGCAACCAATATTCTCAAAATCATAGGTACAAAAACAACACAATGAAAATATCTGAATTGAAATTTACTGCTTTAAGAAAATTTGTACGTCTGTGAGTATTAGAACCCAAGCTTTAATAATTTGTGTACATACATACATATGTACGTATGAGTATACATATATTACATACATAAAGTATCACATAATGGGAGTGATTTACGTATATGTATTACTTCCTGTGCTCCAACAACTCTCTCCAATTACGAAAATTGCCATTTGTGTTGCTCAGCAGCTTTTAGGCCAAATATTAGAAAACACATGCGATGGCACTACTAAACGCACATTCAAATGCCGTTTACGAGCACAAACAGACAACATCCCCACACATTCGTATAGAGGTTAGCTTGCCTAAACAGAAGTCAGTGAAATCACATTCTAATTACGCGGAAAAGCGGCGAGCACTGGTAGTTGTACAATATAGAGTGAGCGCTAATTGGAATGCTTTGAATGGTTTTTGTGTTTTTTTGTGAGTGCCCAATATGAGAGTTATACCAGTATGCGTGTAAGCATACATGTTCACAGCATTACACTATGTATTGCCACAAATAGCTGCTGCTAAAATGAGCTGCTTAAGTTAATTGCTTTATCATCAACCCAATCGAAAATCGACTGTGCAATCATCATCAACAATCTTGGTAACAGCATTGTTCTCATCATCATTATCAGCAGCATCATTAACAACAACATGGCGCGCACAATTATCGACATGATTTTTGTTAATAAGCGCCTTAATGTCATTAATGTTAATGTTGTTGTCAGTGAGCGCCTCTCACACCATGTACGAACGCCTACCACAAAAGCACACGCAAATTCTTCAATTCTCGCATATGAAAATATGCATGTATGTGTACTCAGTACTCATCGAGTAGCTGTGAGCGGCCTGGCAAATGTGCGCCTTAATTACTAGCAATATGCGACGACAACGGCGCCAAATAAAGAGCATCCAATTTAGTTTCGGTGTAGAGTAACTTTGATAGCAATTAAGTGCGCATTTCTGAATGTTGTAGTTGGGCATTCATTCAGTTTCACAAATTATCGTCTAGCTGGCTTAAATATCATACATACATACATATGCATGTATATACGCATTAGTACGAAATGATGTGGGGGAATGTCGCTGCTCTCTTGACAGCGTTAAATCGCTTTAGCTTTGCTTGATCACCTCATAAGCGCTGACTAAAAATGTTAATTAAATGGAGAAGCGGCTGCGAAGCGTTTAAGAATGGCGACTTAGTTGTGAATTATGTAGAGATTAAAATCATTAAAGCTGCTTACTGGGTGGTGGGTGGGTGGTCTTCTCATGGACATGCAGATGTGTGGATGTTGAGAATGTCTGTCAGAAGCACTAATACTAACTACTTTGAGACTCTTCACTGCATTGGTGGCGCTATGTAACTGAGAAAGTTTTCTCATAAAGTCGTTTATGTGTGGAAGTGAAAAATTTGTTGAACGGAGGCGTGGGAGAGGGAGAGATAGAGGGTATATTCTTTTAATTAACACTATTTGGCGACTTGATAAATGTTTAAATACTAAGTTCTATTCAATTCCATTTTATACCAGTAAAATATCGGCAGATGAGCAGGTCAATCGACAAGAAAGCAACAACAACAACAACAAAGAGAAAAGTGAGTTTCGTATTTTAAGGAAGTTTCTTACTGAGTAAACGAAAACGACAGCAGTCTTCATTGGAAACATTTTATCTGCTTACTGGAGCTTTAGTGTCGGAAAAATTATGAATTTTATTTGAAGTGGCATAAGTTAAGTTATTCAAGTAAGGCGGAGAGTCAAGCCGACTGAATGAGGTGACGTCCTCAAAATATGTTCAAAGAGCGGAACAAGTTGTTCTAGATGGGACTTTCAAGAAATTCTTTGTTGGTTGTTTGCTCCTCGATAGAGTGTTCTTTTTTGCCTATTTTAAGATAAAAAGCTTAAAACACTCAAAACGGAGGGATATAACGGGTTAAAATGTACTAGAAAAATATTTGTCATAAAATTTTACTATAAGTCACTGAATACACCAAAGCTCGAAATTTAACTTAAATGCCAGAAATAAGTCAAAATGGATAGTGTGAATGTTGACAACAAGTTATACTAAACACAGTAACAAAACTAGCCGTCTCCTCCAGAAACCATAATCGGAACCCTGTTTTTTTTTGTTTTTGTACAGTGCAATGAAAGTATTTGCTCATAAAAAAAAAGTACCATGCCTGCGTCCCACCTTCCAGTTTCTCAGCAGCTGCGAGACATCAATACCAAAATGTTATGAATTATTATATGAAAACTTAGTTATTTCCCCATTCTCCATTTCCCCATTCCCCATTTCCCCATTGTTATGCTCGCATTGGGCGCAAAAAGCAAATAGCCGAACCTAAAAGTTTCGCCAACTACAATGTGGTTTCTGTCGCATGGATGTATATCAATACATACTTACATGCATACATACATATACATACATTCATACAGACACACATACACACATACACGCATACACGCCTACATATTAAGTGCAAGTATGTGGTAAGCGAGCAAGTCGTCAAACTTTCTTTGGTCTGTTTATTTTCCGCGTTTTTATTTGACAACTTCTAAGTGGTTACAAACTTTCTTACATTTCATACACAATATGTGTGTGTGTGTGCGTATATTAGCAGCACAGGAAACGGTACATGCAGTGGGTGGACACATTATTGTAGCCATATAAGTTTTTTATCAACCCCATTTATTTGATTGAAAATAGAAAATAAACAAACGAGGCAAGTCAACCTTTTTTGTGGATTGTTTTTGATGGCGAGAATTTTTTTGAAGGAGGTGCAACCTGGTAACACTCGAATTAATTCGAGAATTACGAAACTGTATGAAATAATTTCTTTATATTGTAGTTTTTCTATATTACTTCACCTTGTCAGAACGCATCAGAGGAGCTCCCATTAGTGAGGGAAGTTGAGCTCTGGGTATTTTATATTTCCTCGTAAATAGGACGAACTCCGTCTTAAGAGGATTCACCGACAGGCCGCAATCCGTTGCCCATCAACTGGAGATGACCAGTTAGGAATCCAGGCCAGTTAGGAATTAGGCGTCCACTTGCAGATCTCTCTAAGCATCCTTGTGACTATTTCACTCATCCTTAGTTGCCGTTAATTTTTTAAATTTTTTCTCCTTAGGTGCCACGCCTTTTCTTCGATACAACGTACATTTAATTTTTTTTTGTACTTTCTTCGTTCAAGAATAAATATACGTTACTTCTTTTCAAATGTGCATAATAATTCGTCTACTTACTGCATGCGTTTCCCTACAACAAAGACTTCAATAACAATGACAATGTAAAATCGCCGCAAGAAGTCAGCAAACAGCTCAGTAACATTTCAATTTCTGCGACACAGCAGACAACTCGCCGAAGGAACAAACGATTTGTGGTGTTCCACGCAAATTCTGCGGTGACGTGCAGTAATTTTCAAGGGACATTTCATGTCGGTTGGTAAATCGAAAAACGAGCAAGGGAAACTAAATGCGAGCTAAGAAATTCGTAACTGCGTGTTTTGACATTGTTCTTGTTTTTTTTTGTCATTTCTGTTTTTTGACTGCATAAGAATTTGAAGTATGCCAATTTATTGCGAAAAGTTGAAAATTTGAGTTGAGAGCAGACATTTCGCTGACAAAGACCCACTCACGAGGTAGGGAAGATAAGTGACTTTTCGCCAGTAACTTTTCAAAGTCGCACGCGCACTGAAATTAACTTAAAAAATTTCCAATCAAGTGTGATATGTAATTTGTATTTCTACGTCAGCATTTCAGGTTCAATGAAAAAAGAGCGTAGCGAAAAATACAAACTGGTATATGGGGGCATTTATTCATATACAGGGTGGCCGGCGAACCTTTATACATTAATTTTTTGAATAAATTTTCTCAATTTATGTACATTTCATTTTCTCAACAACTCGGTAAATATTTATTTAAACCTAAATAGTGATTGGGTGAAAAAGAAAATGTCGAAATCAGGTGTTCAGGTAACAAACTTCAACTAAATATTGCGGTTTGTGGGGAAAGAAGTTTTAAATATACAACTCATTAATATCAAAAAATCAAGGTTAGTTTAGGTTGGACTTAGTTAATCCTGTATATTGCACATAGACCAAAAATTCATCTGTAGTGTTACCAAGTGTTTATGGATACATAAAATAAGGAAAAAAGAGGCAAGAGAAGAGTTGGTTGTTCTAACGTAGGTTTGACAGAGGAATACAACGGGGTGATAGAGAATAGAAGTAAAATGCACCGATGTTTTGATTTTGCGGTAGCTACGAAAGTGAGCACTCAGACACAATTTAATCCATTGTACTGCACTCGGATTCCCTTTTTAATTTTCTTTAAATCTATTCGATCTCCGAAGAAATCTGAGTAGATCTTGTGGTGCCAAGGAGCCAAGGTGGTCGCTTCTTAACACATCAGTGCCAAAGACCTCAAGCCTGATTCGAGCGAAGGCGGGGCAGACGCACAGAAAGTGGTCCACCGTCTCATCCTCCTCTCCACATGCAGAAAGGCAGAATGCACTGTCTGAGATGCCTACCTTTCCCATGTGCTTCGCCCACAGAAAGTGGCCCGACAACAGTCCATCCAGGTGTCTGCAGTCTCTTTTGCTTAAGGGGGGAGCCTGCTTTAGAGGCTTCAAAAAATCGATTTTTCGTGGATTTTTTTGGGAAGGAAAGAAATATTCGACTGAAGCGAAACTTTCAGAGTTTATTGTTGTATATTTTAACAGTCTTCTCAAATTTTTTCATTAAAATATGTGTCATATTATGCCTGATACAAGCATTTTGCCGAGGCGCCTCGGGTGTGCATGTGTCGTGCGGAAGGAAAGATGCAAGTCGCAATTTTCATCTGAAACCAAAAACCAAAAAAAAATTTTTATTTTAGTATAGTATAGCTTCTAGTTAACCCAAGAAAATTAAAACAAGTGAGAAATTCAACAATTTTTCGCTAATTAGAAAAAAAATCATTTTTTTGGAAAAACAAATTCACTTTAGATTGTTTAAAAAAGTCTTAAAGTTTTTCGGTTTACCTAGAAGATAATTTAATTCCGAATACAATCAATGTTATCTCGTTTCGATAGGATGTTTAACTTCGCACTTCGAGCGATCCGGCCGCTCGTATACCTGCTCGACGCTTGCTCACAATTTCTTCTGTAACTCCGAAAATATTTTGAATTTGAGAACACATTCTTGGATAGTTTGGGAAGACATTTCCGCAAAACAAAAAGATTTTTTGAAGCCTCTAAAGCAGACTTCCCCCTTAAGGTTGCAAGAGCCTCATTCGATAACTTACAAAGCTTTTGTCTACAAAACTATAGAGCATATCAGGCACTTTTTCTCCTTAAACAATTATTGAAAAGTCTGAGCAGAAGCAATGTGCTTCGTCCAAACCCGTATAAATGAGTCCTTTTCTAAGATTAATTAATTCACATTGTGAATATGTAAAACATTAGCAGTTAAATAAAAGCACTTGATAATTCGAAGTTTTATTTATTTTCTCTCAAAAATTTGGAACCACTGAATATTCCAAACACTCGATAATTCGTAATATTTTAAGAGTTCCTCGAATTTCGAATTAACGAGAGTCGGCTGTAGCAACTTGTAGGGGGGAAAAAAATAAAAATGGAATGAATTTGAAAAAAGTTAAAAGTTCTTTTATAGCAACGCTTTTCAACAGCCATCCTGTGAATATTTTAAAATTAAAACTTCTGCCTTTAAAAGCCTATTTTTTTATCTTGCCTTCGTGACACACGCCAATGCGTAAACGTATAATTTTCAAACCAACATACATACATTCATACATGCGTACATACACGCATACATATATACATATATGTATTTATGTCCTTTAAGTCGCGTTTGGACACGTGCCTGGCATTTAAATTTCACTTACTTACATTCGATTTTATTTTTATCGGCAATGTTTCATTTTTCTCACATTCATTTCCCGCCACATCGCATTTCCCAGTCTTTTCGTTTGCATGTTTCGCTTAATTCCCTTCCCCTACTTTTTTCTGCAGGAGCTGCAGACAATTTAAATTCCATCTGTGCCCCACTTAGCGCCATGCTTTCGATCTAATGAGCCATGTCTTAATTACTCCATTATTTTATATTTTACACAGCATTTAGGAATTCGGCTTAGCAACTGCGTTTGGTTTTTCTTAAGAATTTATTGTTATTTTTGCACTGAGATTTCCACTTGATAAATATTGTTTCGCCATTACGGACGAGGGACGGCCGACAGTGGAATTGTAATGAATAGCTTGGCGATGGGTCATTCAAGATATTCCAGCTATTTTAATCCCATATCTCATTCGCATGCCCGTAATTGCTGGACGATTATAGTGAGAGGCCAAATTGTGTTATATTTCATGCGTATCTGCACTGGTGTTAGTGGAGTGAATGACTTTTTGACTTTATTTTGATAAATGATAGGCACTTTGGACAATTTTGTGTGGGATTAGAGTGGTTTAATTGTATATTTGAGGAATTTTAAGTAGTAGTTAGCTCCAGAATACTCATGAATCATATAGATGGGGTCAGGATAAGTGGGGTTATATGACTGGCGCAAAAGAAAAGGCGAAGGGAGATACACATAGACAGTTGAAAAGGAAACCAGCCATTGAGAGACCATTTGGAAAAAACTAAATATAGGAAGAAATAGGAAAGAAAAGATATGATGGATAAGAACGAATGGCAATTAGTTTCGAATTGTGGAAATGAGGTATTTAGTATGCAGCTGAGAAGCTCCTCAAATTTAGCTAAAAAGTCAGAGATAAAATGCCCAAAACATAATGACCAAATGGTAAAAAACATAATGACCAAACGCAAACAGCTCGGTCCTAAACTCACTTCTCTACAATGGCTTATGAGAAGAGGCTAAGTGCTGTTTAAGAGTCGTTATTAAACCTATGTTGACTTACGGGATGCAGCTATGCGAAGCGGCGGCAAAAACGAACATTGGCATTATAGAGAGGTTCTAGGCAAAGACACTCCGAATTCGAAGGTCCCATTTTGCCCCCACAATTCTTTTGCATGTATAGAGTGCTGCGGCTGCTTTTTTTACACTATCATTAATCGTATGTTTCCACGAGAGCTTCCTATCTAATACTAGTCCTAGGTAGCCGGCCTCTTCTCTAATGGACAGTGCGATTCCCTCAAGGGTAGGGGCGCTTAGAACAGGCCTCCTGTATTTTCTCGTGAACATAATTAGTTCCGTTTTGTTGTGATTTATCCCAAGACCACTCGATACAGCCCACCGGCTTACATCGCTCAAAGCATTTTGCATTATGTTGCAGAGGGTATCTGGGATTTTCCCTCTTATTAATATTGCAACATCGTCTGCGTAGGCCACTACGTGTATCCTCCTTTCCTCTAGATTCTTCAACAATTGATTCATTGCTAGAATCCACAGCAGAGGAGAAAGTACACCGCCCTGAGGGATGCCCCTCTTGACGGATCTGCGTATAGTCGAGGGACCCAACGTCGCAATTACGAACCTGCCTAGTAGCAACTGTTCTGTAAGTTTCACAAGGCCCTCGGCGACACCCAAATCAGTCATTGCGCTTGTTATGGCCTCCGGTAAGATGCTGTTGCAAGCGCCCTCTATGTCTAGGAAGGCCACCAGAGAATACTTCTTATTCTCTATTGATTTCTCTATCTTCGAAACTAGTGAATTTAATGCTGTCTCTGTGGATCTACCTTTAGAGTAGGCATGTTGTGAATTCGCGAGTAGCGACGGTGTCAAGTTTTCTCTTATAAAGGCGTATATTAAACGCTCTAGCGTTTTCCCTCTCTGACCTCCCTCCACCTTAGGGGGACTAATTAGTCGTAATGTTGCTCTGCATATGGTTACCAGCCATTTCATAATGTTGCCCAATGTTTGTTGTAGTTGCGCAGGGATTATCCCATCTGGTCGCGGTGTTTTATATGGTTGGAAGTTTTCTACAGCCCAAGTTATCTTGGCTTCTGTGACAATGTTCAGGATTTCAGAACCTAGTACCGCATCCGAAGTTGGGATATTGGCAATTATCGCTTCCTCTGAATTACCTGGGAAGTGAGTATTTAGTAACAAGTCTAATGATTATTCGTTGGATTCTGTCCATCTGGATTCTGGCTTCTGAAGATACCCTATGGGTTGAGCAGACTTGGTTAGGATTTTCCTCAGCCGAGATGCTTCTAACGTAGTTTCGATCTCCCCACAAAAAATACTCCATGAAGACCTTTTTGCTTTACTTATTTCTTTCTTATAAAGGTATTTTTAGTTTGTCATTATAAACGTCCCATTCGTTTTCGCTTTGGGAGAGTTTGGCTCTGTTGAATTGTTTCCTGTAATTCTCTTGTAGCTTTTTCAGTTCGGATGACCACCAGGGTGGCTTATTTTTCCCTCTATGCCTAGCTGCTGGACAAGCCTTATGCAGCCAATTCGTCCTAAGGACAAACTGAGAATTCTCAGCGGGTGTTCTCACAGGTCACTGCAGATTGCGCAGCCTTCTGAACAGGACTGAGATATGGTCTACTGACTCCTGTTATTTCTGTGACCAGTCCCCGCACATTCCAGCACACATTCTTCTCGAATGGGATGCTATAGCGCGAAGAAGGAGGAGCTATCTCTACCGTATGCGGCCGAAAGAAAGGCACGTTTAGCCAAACCAGCTCTTTCTTAGGTTTATTAAAGGAACTGGGTTTGGATGAAGTACTGCAATGATTAAAATTAGCACAAAAGACTATGCGATTGAAGTGAAGACCTCATTTTCGTTCATCCATTTATTCATTTTTTTTTACCATTCTCAAGGCTTTCATAAAATAAATAATTAGATAATTAGCGCGCACACTGCTGTTAGGGGACTCCTCCTCCTATTTGTGGTGTGCGTTGTGATGTTGTTCCACAAATAGAGGGATCCACAGTTTTAAGGCAACTCCGAACGGTCATTGATTGCAGAGAGGCCACCCGTATAAGCAAAAACTATTCATTTTGTGGTTTCATATACGAAGATTCGAACCTACGCACCTCCGAATAATAGTCATGCCCCAACTCATGCGGCTACGGCGACCGCTTAAGGTTTTCATACCATAGGAAATAAATAGTTTATGATCAATCAGTCTACCAGCGCTGGTTATGAAGTATCCTCAAGTCTAGTATCCTGATTTCAATTGAACCGCCAGAGACGTTTCTTGCCTTTAGCATCGAAACTTTCTTGAAGCACCGCAACTATGCACAAAACATTGTTCCGCAAGCGGTAGTCTTCCCATGGGTTTTCAGAACCATTTGAAGGCTCTCATTTGACTCAAATTTATTTTAATTAAAAGCACAAAACGACGGATCAAGTACAACAAAAATATTTTATATCGTCTATAAAAAATCAAAAATTAAATTATGAGAAGCTGTTGACAGATGGAAAGCTCTCTTCTTGCTTCATTTTCTAGTCGCATTTACCGCTAGCGCCACCAAGAAGTATTGTGCCTCAATCACCTTTCACTCATGGAAAGAAAATATTGCATCCGGGATATCTTAGAAGACTAGACAAGATCAGGTTTTGTGGTACCGAATTTTTTTTTAATTTTCTCCCAGACGACGAAGTAAATTTAGGTACTGAAATCGTCAGCTATGTGCAAATTAACTAGTTGAGTTAATGCACCGAATAGGCCTTGTTGCAGGCGTTGAACGCTGACACCTGTAAAGACAACCTGCAGGCGGCATGCAACAACAGAGGGCGGTCACCACACTGGCGCACAAAAATTGGTAATTTCACACAGACGAAATGCTTATTTTGAAATTGAAGGATATGTTTTGAAAACTCCAGAGCATAAGTACAGCTGTGCTCAAAATAATAGAAGCGCGACAAATTATTAAGGACCAAATATTTTTTTTTGTATTTAATTTTTTGTTTTTAGTTTTCTTTTTAAGCATAGTATATGCTACAACAAAAACCATAACCAAAACCAAGGTAGGTAGGTTAGGTGGACCATTACTTTAATGTGGACCGCTACCTGCGAAAAAATTTAGGGAAGAAAAAAACAGCCATCCAGTGCTGTTGATGTAGTGGAGGAGAGAAAAGGATTCTAGGCTGCAGAATTTCTTCAAGCCATCCACAAAGGGCACGCTAAGGAATCTCAAGCGCCTAGCCGCCAGAGTCGGACGTTTGCAGAGAAAGTACTCAACAGTCTCTTTCTCTGCAGGGTCCCCACAACTTCTGCCTTACGAGTTGTGTTGAATTCCAAGCTTTTCTGCAAGAGTACCGATCATCCAGTGATCAGTGAACACCGCAATGAGTTTAAAAATTGAAATGCGGGGGATTTCCATGAGAGAGATGAGACAGACCTGCTTCTTTTTTTAGAAAGAAATTGTGTTGTTTCCCCTTAACAACGGTCAAGGGGACATCGACTTCTGAGAAACGAACAACTGAAACCGGTTCTGCGACCCCTTTCTGGAAAGCTCATCGGCAATTTCATTTCCCTCTACATTCCTGTGCCCAGGAACCCAGATAAGCGAAATATTTCCTGCACGTTCGAGACGTTTGAGTTCCTCCTTACAGGAGTTCACCAGAAGAGAGCTGCAATACGGCGACGACACGGCCTTGATCGCAGCTTGATTAGCGGAAAAAATATTAATGTCTCCCTCCCAACAGCGATCCTTAAGAATTTTGCTTGCTTGAAGGATCGCGAAGACCTCTGCTTGAAAAACGCTGCTCGTTTCCGGTAGTTTAAAGGATACCGAAAAGCTGGCTGATAGGGCAGGATAGGGCTGATGAGATAGCCCTAGCACAACCCTCAAAATCCAGTTTGCGGATGGAGAGATCAGTGCAAAGTACCGACGAGGAAGGGGAGATCTGCTTCAAGATACTACTATGTTCTACAGGAAATTGTCTCCAGAGGCCAATCTTCTTCAACCTAATAGCGCTCCGAGCAGCAATGGATTTAACTTGCAGATCCACGGGAAGTAAGTGCAGAATGACATTGAGGCCAGCAGTGGGAGATGTTCTACAAGCACCAGGACATCAGTCTACACATGCACTTCTCTGCACTCTCTCTAGTTTAGTGGTGCTGTAGCCCTTCTAAAGAGCTCTCCACCAAACTAGGCAACCATATATCAAAATTGGCCAAACCACTAAGCTGTACATCTAAATTACGACACGTGGTTTGAGATCCCAGTTTTTGCCCAACATAGATTTACAGGCATAGAAGGCTACACTGGCTTTCTTAGCTCGATTTTCTATGTGCAGCTTCCAGTGGAGCTTGGGGTCAAGTATTACACCAAGATACTTGACTTCCGATGAGAGTGTAAGACAGTGGTTGTTCAGTCTTGGAAGCTTAAAAGTTGGAGGCTTGCATTTCCTGTTGAATACCACCAGATCCGTTTTGTCAGAGTTGACTCTGAGACCCCACCTGGAGGCCCAACTACTGAGTGTAGCCAGTGACCTTTCCAAAATGTGAGCCATGACTGAGGGAAACGGTCACAATACCAACAGGACCAAGTCATCGGCACATGCTACCCCCTTTACCCCACCCCTGTTTAAGCGAGTTAAAGCTTCATCAATAGCTACTAGCCAAAGAAGAGGCGAGAGGACGCCGCACTGCGGTGCATCCCTATGTACGAACCTGGTGATTCTAGCTCCTCCTGCCACAGCATTTATTTCCCTACCAGCAAGCAGGGACGAGATCCAGAAGTAGATAGGTCTTTCTACCCCTAGCCTGCAAACAGACAAGCAGTGGAGTACGCAAAGGTGAAAATAAAGATTTTGTATAAGCCGACCAAGGAGAATTCTCGATATCGTATGCAAAATCAATTGTCAAAAATCAACGCGATTTTTGAGCGAGTTTGAAGTCTTTATTATACCAAAATTCTATGCGGCAAAAAACTGTATAAAGCTAAACTAAAAGTTTTCTAAAAATTCTAATTAAAAAGGAGAAAAAGTTTGTTGTTTTAAAATTTCTTAAACTTTTGTGAATTTTGTACGAAGCTTGAAGCTTTGAGTGAATTTTGCTGTAGAAAGCACCATAGTTATATATAAACTGCATCATTCATCACGCTACAATTATTTTGAACACAGATGTACGCATATTTAATTACACTCACTTATCCAAGGTGACGAATATAAATAAGTGCGCCTACCGGCCACTGGTAGCGACGACAACTAAGGGCCGTTTAATGTATGCTGGCGGGCTACTGTTGCACTTTGGCGCATATTGACACGTCTGACGCCTAGATATGTGCATGTATGTACCTCTTCCCTCACACATTCGATAGTGCGAATGGCGACAAACTGACTGGCATTTCATGGCGCTTGGCTTCCTCCGAACATTTGCTGTCAGTTAGTTGGCCGCAAGCAGCAGGTAGATAATGCACACAAAATACAAGCAAAAAAACAGAAATGTGCTTAAGGCTGTTTGGAGATGTTTGCACACATTAGGGTGACTCAGCAAAAAAAATTGCGATTTTTTCATTAGTATTGAAATTTTTTTTCATGTTTTAAACTGTCCACCAAAATATTTCGGAAAAATGTTAAGATGTGAGCTGAAGGAATTTGAAAATAGTACCTCCAAAAAGCAGGTTCCTATAAACAAAATTAATTTAAAAAAATACGTTATCCAAAAAACTACCTCACATGATAGAGTGGCTTCAACTTTAAAGGTCTGACACCGACTATGATACATTGGCAAAGCCGGAATCGGTTATTGCGGAAATATACCAGCAGATATCCACGCGAGAGCGCTACATCGCTTATATGGAGTACGAGGAGCAAAACCGACGGTAGCAAACAAAGGTACGGAAGATCTATGACCGAGTGGCAAAGAAGATAGGAAGAGGCTACAAAAGGCCGTTGGACGTACAGACTTATCCCAAGTTTGGAGAAGTGAGTGCATAGAAAACACGGCAACACTGACTATTAACTCACCCAATAAATCACCACTCCATGCTTACTTACTTACTAAGGTGGCCATAACAACCCGTTACCGAGTTACGGTCAACCTCACTAGCTCTTCCCCGGCGCCTCTGCTCCGCGCGCGCCCTCTCCAATTCTGTACACCAAGCGAGCATAGGGTTTCCTCCACCTGGTCTTTCCACCGGATCAATGGTCTTCCTCTGCGTCGGCTCCCTTGGACTCCGCCCTCGAACACCTTCTTTGCTGGAGCTTCTTCATCCATACGCACGACATGCCCTAGCCAACGCAGGCGTTAGATGGCGATGCGTTGAACTACGTCAATGTCGGCGGAGAACTCATATAGCTCGTGGTTCATTCTTGAACGGTAGTCTTCGCCAACACGCACAGGACCGAAGATCTCACGAAGAACTTTTCTCTCGAACACCCCAAGAGCGGCTGCATCGCTTTGTGACACTACCCATGCCTCTGCGCCATAAAGCAACACGGGTATGATGAGCATCTTGCAAAGTGTCAGTTTGGTCATGCGAGAGAGGGCTCGATTAATTGCTTACTTAGCCCATAGTAATACCTATTAGCAAAAGTGATTCTCCGTTTGATCTCCATCAGCCTGGAGCCTGGATCGTTGTTGCTGTTAACGGCGGTGCCAAGATAAATAAATTCTGGCACAACTTCGAAAGTATAGTTGTCCGCAATGACGTGCGTTCCTACACGCCGTGTGTTCCGCGTGGTAGACAGCATACACTTCGTTTTACCCTCGTTCACCGCCAGACCCACTCGTGATGATTCCTTTTCGATAGCAGAAAACGCAGCGGTGACATTTCGCTTACAGCGACCGATAATGTCAATGCCATCGGCGTACGCAAGGAACTGGACACATTTGTAGAAAATAGTGCCATTACGATGAACACCTGCTTTTCGGAGCACCCCTTCCTGGAAATCCTTTGAACAAAGCTACCGATTTGTTTTTTTCTTTTTTTTTATGGAGACCTACGCACCCTAGTGCCCATATGTTTACATGTGTGTGCACTCAAGTGTGTTGAGCACACTTCGCATTCTTAGCCGCTTCGTTCATCCTACACCTGGCGTCAGGTCCTTGTTATGTCGTTGCACTTGTCGACAATGACCTCTGTCCGCCTCAAGAGCCCTCCACTCAATGCTCGATTGTTATTACATTGTTGTTTCATTACAGCATTGCTGTTATTGCTATTTTTTGAGGATGCATAAGTGCACGCCCTACTGTCGCAAATAATTGCTGGCTACTAGTTTCGTGATTTTTTTTCGTCGCTCCTTCAGCATTAAGTAGACATAAGTAGACAAAGACAGTTCCTGTAGCGGTGAGAAGATAAAGACACAAAGTTTGTGTGTATGTAAGTAGAGTGCGGTGTAGCTGAACAGACAGTTCTAATGACTTGTTGTCGCCATTTCAGTGTTACCCAAATTTTAGTGGTATATCATTTTCATAAAAATAATAATTCTTAGCCTTAAAATTGTCTTCTTATCATCATCAATACCATTTTGACCCAAGCCAGTCATGCACTTAACTGTTCAAGGACCTTTGTGCGTAGGCGACGACGAATATCGCTGACGGTGGAACAATGAGCTGCATGGGCTTCACAGTGGTACTCGTATGCGACGCTGCCATCTTTTGTTAGGTTTTTGACTTCTCCTCTTAATGCGTGCTGTTCGCGCCGGGATCTTACACGCAGGGGCCTAATCTTTATGACGCCTTTGAGGGGCAGATGTGTTTCTTTGTTGTGAGCAGTTTTTCATGGCGAAAATGTACAGCAAAAGGAGGTTTGTCACTGCCTGCCGAGACGCACCCACTTTTTGGAAAAATTTGTTCCATTATTCGATTTTTCACGTCCTCGACCGATCGAATGGAAATCATATACAAACTCAATCGGCTATGGTGGCTGCCATAGAGATAAGTGAATAAAGATACGGCGACTTCGCTGACTAATTTGTGTGATAAGAATGAACAGAAATGCTGAACACTTTGAAAATATTCGATACGGTATCGGGTAGTGATGACAAAGGCAAAGATAGAAGAATGTCCACTCTGCGTTGGAAGACTCAAGTCGAGAAGGAATCGGCTTCGGTTTTTGTCTCTAACTGACGCCAGTTAACACGAGATAGAGAGATAGAGAGAGAGAGATAGATAGATAGAGAGAGATAGAGAAAAACTGGCAAAATTTATTGAACTCAATGAAGGTCGTGGCTAAAATTGAGTCTACATTGCTTTCTAACCATTATTACTATTCAATTTATTTGGAGTTATAGAAAATTAGAATTTTAGAAGTTCGATTTATAAAAGTTTGACTGTATTTCAATGATGAAATTAACATAGTTTGAAGTCCCCGATTTAGTTCAAATATGCGCCGTTTTGATTCACAGCTTTTGTCCATTTTGAAGGCAATTTCATAACTCCCCTAATGAAGAAGTACGGCTGGTAAAAAAATGAAAGGCTTGACAGGCTCATTTTCCAGAGCCTCTTTTGAGGTCCGACGCGACGATGGTGAGATGTTTCTTACCACAGCTATCGAAAGAGAATTTGTTAGAAAATTCTACTTCACCCAGTATTACTTGGCCGAAAATTCATAGAAAATGTGATTTTTTACGTTTTAGTATAAAAGTTTATATAAAAAACCTGTACATAAGTTGATGTCTCGTAATTTTTTTATTAAATTATTGAATAAATAGTTTTTTTTTTTTGGTGTGTGATGTAGGGTTCAAAATACATTCGCACTTACAGCGACCGTCGTCCACTGCGTCGAGTGGTGGGACCACTAAAACAATACCTCCTCTCCTCCTGGGGAGACGCCCTTCCCGGAACTACTTTCTGCATTACTTCGAGAGAGACCAGAACGACATCTATTAAAGATCAATTCTATTCACCCACATCTGGGTCCACCATATTTGTAGCCAGCTTCCATGCTGCCAGCTTTCGATTTCTTGTGTCTCTATCTGTGCGGCTTTGCTTTGTTCTACTGCGTCGAAGTCTGTCTTTTTTCCCTGTAATACGTATCTTTTTCCAGTTATCCTTGCCTTCAAACATATCGCATTCCATTTACCCATGCTATCAAGCATCTTGCCGGCCATGTGGGTCAGCGCGATATCACCAATCTGCTACCTTAAAATATCTCTTTCCACAAGCCATCTGTCACAACTAAAAAAATTTATTATCGCTGGGCTCTTCGCAGTATAAGCACCTGTGGTCGCTTACCTTACCTATGCGGTATAGGAGTTTCCGGAAATATCCGTGGCCCAAGAGGAATTCAGACATGAAATAGCCCACTTTCTCGAAGTTCCTTTGAACCCATTCACCTATCGGAGGAATCAGCTTCGCCATCCATCTGCCACTCGATTCAGTGTCCCATCGGCTTTGCCACCGCTGCATGATTTGGCGTGTTTTTTCCTAGAATCACACGAGTATTGCGTTTGTGTTGTTCATGATCAGCCTTCTTTTACTCTGGGTTGGTCCACCGATGTTCAGCATTCACGTGATCTTCGCTGCTTTAGTAGACGCATGGGGCCCAGAACGTAAGCCTGCAATTGAGTTGATTGGCCAGGTATTTTACCGCTTTTTGAGATACTAGGGACGTGTCGACTAGTTGCATGCTGACCTCGAGTGGCATGTGGCCCCTTATCATCAACATTACTTCGGTCTTAGGTTTGGCGAGCTCCAGACTATGGTCCTCAAGCCGAAATTGAGTCTTTGACATGACTTGGTTCAGCTTCCTCCTGGCATCCACGGTATCTCGAATCGGTATATGATCGAAGCTATACCGTCCGCATATCGCACCTACATATATGTATGTGTCTTCTGGCTTTTCTATACTCAGGATCTCGTCGTAGCTCAGATTCCAGGGATTGGCACCGAGAATAGGTTTTTAAGCTGCGCCATACGTTTCCGCTTTAGTTTTCTGACCATCTGGTGTGTCGTACAGAAGTTCACGCTCGCTTAGGTAGCTCTGGAGGATCCTTAGCAAGTATGCGGGTATTCGAAACCTTTCTCGCAGTACTTTTATTATGTCTTCCCATCGAAAGCTATTAAACGCGTTTCGTACATCATGCGTTGCCAGTTTTTTCTAATAGCGTTCGCCCCCGGCAGGCAATGGCGAACCTCCGAGTGCATTTCTGCCATGAAAAAGTTTCTCATGAAAAACCATTTGCCGTTCGGAGTCGGCTTAAAACTGTAGGTCCCTCCATTTGTGGAACAACATCAGCTCATCTCGGACTTTCCTTAAAGATCTTAGACGTTAGACGTGAGTCCTTAACCTCTGCTTTGAAGCGGAACTGCAGGAATTTTTTATGTTTTTAGATAGACTAATATTTGGGGAAAGTTTTGGTTCAATTTTCAAATCGCTATGATGATTTCTACGATTTCAGTTACGTCATAGAAATTCTATCGTACAAAAGCATGAGTCACACAAAAAATCTGCTTGGCTTCCAATGAAGATTTTCATAAAATTCGATGGCAGTCCATGTAGATGATTAGAAATTAGAAATTTGAAAAAGTCGAAATAAGGAGCATCAGGAGATTTGGTGGCTTCTAAAATACTCAGGTTAAAAAGAGCATTGTATTCAGAGCTCTGGAAAGAGGGTAGATAGTCAAGGAGGGAAGGAGAAAAGTATCAGAGAAAGAGATAGGAAAGAATAGAGGCAGAGACAGAGATAGTTAGTCCTGTGAGAATTTTTCAGTTTTAGAGAACGAGTATTACTCGTTCTCACGACATCGGAACCCAAAACTCGTAGTCTTGCTCTAGCAAAGGCAGGACACTCACAGAGAAATGTTAGAGAGTGTTATTCGCCTCCTCTAAGCAAGACAAGCACATCGGGGCCATCATTGACTCCAATGGTGGTCATATGCTGTCCCCATGGGTTGTATTCTGTAACAATACCGCCCATCAACCGAACGTCTTTCCTTCCAAATTTTAGTAGAAAGTTTGACAGTTTTCTGTTCGGGCTTGTCACAAAACACTTTGCAGTTCTGCAGTGTTCTAGACCGGACCATCGCTCTTTATGTAAATTGCCTACATAATCGCTGATCCAATTCATGATTTCTGCGGAACTGATTCCGATTATTGGCTCTGGTCCTTGTGGTAGAACCGCTGATCCACGGGTGACCGATTCATCGGCAATTTCGTTTCCTTGAATTCCGGAGTGTCCTGGAACCCATATAAGTACAAACCTGTTTTGTCTTGATACAGAGTTTAGCTTCTTCTTATATTCTTGAACAATCTTTGAGGTTTGCTTCGCGTTCTCAGCGGCCTTCAGTGCAGCCTGACGATCACTGAAAACTCCAATCTGCTCCATCTCCTCTCGATTATCCATTCGGCTATTTTCAGGATGGCAAAAACTTCCGTTTGGAAAACAGTTGCCACAGTTGCCAGACAGATGATTACTATCACTCATACCGAAAAAGTTGTACCTCAAATGTACACCCTTAACTGTTTTGCAAGATGTTTAAAATTTGACACTTTTGATCTTCTATCAAATTTACGGACTAACCACAAACTTTTCAACCACAAACACCTGTCTGGCGGCATTTACAGACAACTTGCCAAGTTGGCAGTTTAAGTAGAATGAAAGCGATAAACCGCAAAAGGATGTAGCCAAATAAAGCCCAAAACAAACAAATTTACTACTCAGTGCGTCTACTAAATACAGCAGTCCAAAGTTTTGGCAAAAGTTTTCTGGACGCTTTTGTTGTACTACAAACAAAACACATAAATTTAATTCTGCAGCTAGTAACGGTAAATAAATGAGAGCAGAAATTAAAGTACAGCAAAAGTTTAAGTTTTAAGGAAACTCAAATCCAGAATGCTGAAAAATTTTACTAAGGGGGTTGCTTCAAAACCATTAGAATTAATGTAATTAAAATTATCACAAAATGAGTTCTATTTCATTAAATTTAGTTAATGTTTATTTAAATTTTTTCCTCTTTTTTGCTCACTGCGATTTGCATCGTTTGCTTTTATCTGTCTCCTTCGATCTAATAGAGTTGAGTGCTGCGGACAAATACTTAATTAGGCGGAAATAAATATGTTTGTTGTTGTGCGGTATCAACATCTTCAGAGTCTGTTGCACGCCTAGTTTGTGTCAAATGTTGTATAATGGAAATTTTACTGCTTCCACGTGGCCGTGAAATTTTTGGATTCAACAAGTCTATGCAGCAATTTTTGTTGCAAAAAAGTTCTGCCGCAACTGCAGATATTGAAAATTCACTAAAAAGTTCCATGAATAGAAGACGAAGAGTTTGCTTTGGCGCATTGCCAATTTTCAAATACGTACGTATGTATGGATGTATTGCATACATGCACATAAGTAGGTGCAACAGTTCACACTTTTTTCTTCGAGTGAAATTTTCAATGTAAATAAATAAACATCAATGCAAAGCTTACCATCAAATACACACTTACATATGCACATGGATGTTCTGAGTTTATATTCTCATGCTCTTTTTTTATCTCTTTTGCATTGCAGCTGTCAAACTGGAGAAGTTATTAGCGAGGCTAGAACCAACGCCAGGAGTTTCAGAAGGTAAGCAATCACTCTAGCATTTCACAGAAATTTCCCAAATTATTAAAAATATACAAAGTAAATTATCACAAATATACAAATGATCAAAAATATATAAAAAAAATACAAAAAAATTAAGATCAAAAATACACAAAAAATTGACAAAAATAAACGAAGAAATTATCAAAAATATACAAATACTATATTCAAAACTATTCCAAAAAATGATCAAAAAATAAAAAAAATTATCAAAAATGAACAAAAAAATTATCAAAAATATACAAACAAATGTTCAAAAATACACAAAAAAAGATATCAAAAATATACAAAAAAATTATCAAAAATAAATATTCCAAAAAAGTATCAAAAACATACAAAAAATTATCAAAAGTATACAAAAAAAATTATAAAAAATATACAAAAAAATTAAAAAAAATACACAAAAAATATCAAAAATATACAAAAATATTATCAAAAATAAATATTCCAAAAAAGTATCAAAAACTTACAAAAAATTATCAAAAGTATACAAAAAAAATTATAAAAAATATATAAAAAAAATATCAAAAATATACCAAAAAAAGATATCAAAAATATACAAAAAATTGACAAAAATACACAAAAAAATATCAAAAATATACAAAAATATTATCAAAAATAAATATTCCAAAAAAGTATCAAAAACATACAAAAAATTATCAAAAGTATACAAAAAAAATTATCAAAAATATACAAAAAAATTAAAAAAAATACACAAAAAAATATCAAAAATATACAAAAATATTATCAAAAATAAATATTCCAAAAAAGTATCAAAAACATACAAAAAATTATCAAAAGTATACAAAAAAAATTATAAAAAATATATAAAAAAAATATCAAAAATATACCAAAAAAAGATATCAAAAATATACAAAAAATTGACAAAAATACACAAAAAATATCAAAAATATACAAAAATATTATCAAAAATAAATATTCCAAAAAAGTATCAAAAACATACAAAAAATTATCAAAAGTGTTCAAAAGAAATTATCAAAAATAAATATTCGAAAAAAGTATCAAAAATATACAAAAAATTATCAAAGATATACACAAAAATTATCAAAAATATACAAAAAAAAAATTATAAAAAATATACAGAAAAATTATCGGAAACAAACGAACAAAATATCAAATATATACAACAAAACTTATAAAAAAATTCCTAAAAAATATACCGAAAATTTTCAAAAATACAAGAAAAAGTATCAAAAATATACAAAAAATTATCAAAAATATACGAAAAAAAAATTATAAAAAATATACAGAAAAATTATCGGAAACAAACGAACAAAATATCAAATATATAGAACAAAACTTATAAAAAAATTCCTATGATGTTCTAAAATACACCAAAAAATTATCAAAAATATACAAAAAATTCATCAGATATATAAAGTTTTTTTATTATTGTATATTATATAAAAATATTATCAAAAATAAACAAAAAAATTATGAAAAATATACAAATAAAATTACCAAAGGTGATCTAAAATACACAATAAAATTATTAGAGGTATATGAATTAGTTAAAATATACAACAAAAATTATAAGAAATATACAAAAAAAAAAAAAAATTTCAAAAAAAAAAGTTTTTTTACATATACAAAAAAATGATCAAAAATACACAAAAAAGTTATAAAATTATACAAACAAAAAAATCCGAAGATGGTCTAAACTACAAAGAAAAGTTATCAAAAATATGACAAAAACGTTATCAAAAATATGACAAAAACGTTATCAAAAATATACAACAATTTTTTCAAAAATATGCAAAAAATCATCAAAAATATATAAAACAAGAATTACCAAACATGATCTAAAACACACAAAAATATTATCAAAAGTATATAAAAAAATTATCAAAAATATACACAAAAATTATCAGAAACAAACCTGAAACCACTTTAAACTTGCATTAAAACTGAATGGGCTATGAAATTGCATATCCAGAATTTTTCTAAAACTTCGAATGTAAAAAGTTTAAGCTTTGAGTTATTGCCACAAGCGCCATAAACTATAAATTTATACAAAAATAAAATAAAAAATTGATTAAATATAAATAAATAGTCGAAACTTTGCAATACGTTGCACTGCTATTATGTGACCGGCACTATATGTACGAGTAGGTGTAGGTTGCCCGGTGGCAGTATTAGGAATTGGAAGCTAAATTAAAAAAGAATTACCAAAATGGAAAGTTTATTTCGATAACTATTACAGACAAGACTCCGCTCTTGTCTTCAGTTTGTTTTCTTAATCATTTCCTCTAAATTTGACCGTTGCGTCGAATACACTTTTGGAATTTGGCCTCCGTACTCCGTGCCACTCGCGGAAGAACAGATGTCGAGATGTCATTAACCTCGCGAACGATATTTTCTTTTAGTGCTGGTTATCTGGTCATTCAGTTTGTTTCATAAACTTTACTGTTCAGATGACTAGCGTGACCAGAATATGCCCCTGACACGGTTTATCAGTTTGTTATGAAAGAAGTCACACAGTATCGCCATGGTTTCTCTGGTCATGCGCGCGGAGTGGCGCCAGCTTGCTGAAGCTATGGGTGTTTACTGGAGGAAGGATACTCTCTCATTATTAGGAAAAAATAATCGTTCAGAGACAAATGTAGTACAAATTTAGATATTTCTCAATAAAAAAAAAACACTATTATAGCTAAGAATTATATTACAAATATTTTTAAATTTTCCAAGTCAAAGATATTATTTTGTATTTGCAAAATCAAAAGAAAAATTTTAAAACGAAGTGTTTTTTCTAATCTAAAGGCAGCGAATAGGATTTATCGACTTTTAATTAATTTTTTGTTTAATAAACTTTTTTCTTTTGCTCGAAAATGCAAGTAGTGTTTTCTACTCGTACGGAATGAGGAGTTAAGCCATGGATTGCTCGGGTAAAAAACTCATCTACGATAATTGTTCCGTATACCTTAAAATTAACAGTTCGCATGCGATAACTCATCGCAAATACAGATGTGCGGTCAGTAAAAACGTTTTTGGAATTTGTAAATAACGAGAGAGTTCATTGTTTCATTGACATAATTATAGTTTTTTATTTATAGTTTTTTATTCCAAAGTAATCTCCGTGGTATCCAATAGACATATTGCAATATTCCAATTCACCTTTGTCGCCTCAATCTTCTCAAATCGCTTTTCGTGAAATGGTAAATTGAGTTGTGAAAAAATGAAAAACTCAAGCTTGTGGGAGGTTATTGTCGTTGTTCTGGGTCAAATAGTCGCTTACTATATAAAACCATGGTGAAAAGAATTGAGAAAGTGTGGTCCATAACAGACTATTATTCAACTCGCAATTTGACGTACCTGGGGCACGAAGCGGTTTGTTTACGAAAAGTCTAAGATTGGCTAAGTGAGATACGTAAAAAATTAACCAACTACATTTCATTACCGGCTGAACAACAAATGATTGGTCGCGTGTGTGAATACGTGTGAAATGATCGTGTAGAATTCGGCTAGCAAATTCCCAAGTGACGTGACAACTAAAGTTCACTTCACAATTTTCTTTTTGATCATAGCTAAATAGTAAACCTGGTAATATATCATGGTGGTATCGTGGTGAATAAACCGCAAGTTATTTCTCCACGAATGAGTTTGATAGCATCTATTCTAAGTGTTTACTGTAATACGCATATCAGCCTCAGATTTCCTTAGAACATCCTAGATCTACTCTACAGTTTAGTTCAGATTCATTTATATATAAAAATAAATGCATTAAAACCATGTTTTCGGATAGAGTATTACGACAGCTGTCGACAATGAGCTTGGGAGTGATGATTTTTCTAATACCAGTCACCCCTCGGCAGGCATTGGCAAACCTCCAAAGGTTTTTCTGCCATGAAAAAATTATCATAAAAAACCATCCGCTTTTCAGAGTAACCAATAAACTGAAAGTCTTCTATTTATTGGACAACTTCAAGACGCACACCTCGAATTAGAGGAAAAACTGCGTTAAACATCTAAAACGGAATTCACCTGCCTATTACTCATACAAGGATCCAATGCAATTTGTTTTACATCCAACAGAGTCCTTCAAGAATATATTCACCTCCATACCTCCTTTTCTACCACGAGTTGAAGTCCACTATCAGTACTTAAGTTAGTTTCATGATAGAGTTATCCTTGGCATTTGTGGCGAACCTATTCCCATCTATTGACATTTAATTGAAGCCAGATTAAAAAAAAAAAATAAATAAATAATTGGCGCGTACACTTCTGTTAGGTGTTTGGCCGAGCTCCTCCTCCTATTTGTGGTGTGCGTCTTGATGTTGTTCCACAAATGGAGGGCCCTACAGTTTCAAGCCGACTCCGAACGGCAGATATTTTTATGAGGAGCTTTTTCATGGCAGAAATACACTCGGAGGTTTGCCATTGCCTGCCGAGGGGCGACCGCTTTTAGAAAAATGTTTTTATTAATTTTGCCTTCACCGAGATTCGAACTAACGACCTCTCGGTGAATTCCGAATGGTAATCACTCACCAACCCATTCGGCTACGGCGGCCAGATTACAATACCAGATATTTGCAATTGTAGTGAGCAAAAGAAGTTCAGTCATACAGGGATTCAAGCTCATCCTTCCACTTGTAATCTTAGCTCTTTTAGACCTCTCTACAAGATATCGAACTAATCACTTGGTTGGACAATCCGCATACAGAAGGTGATGTCACGAAAAGTACCTTTATTTATTTGTAAAAATACTAAGTGAGAACAGAAAATGTCTTTTAACATTACAGCAGCTTTCCTTTTCGTTCAAGTTGAGGTATTCCTTAAGCTCACATTTAAGAATTATGTCTAAATAATTACATTAACCCAATTGTTCTGTATTTACTTTTAGAATGGGGCTCCGGCTGGACTGGCCCAAATTTTATTGTGGAAATCGAAGAGACTGGATCTGCCTCAGTAACGAACTCAGACTATCTCAACAGCCTCGAAGATGTGACCAACGAAACGACATTGAATTCCACCACATCGGGGAGTGGTAAGCTTAGCTGAAATACGAATAAAAACTTTTTTATTGTTTATTATTTTTTTATTTCCACTTTTCTCGTGTGATGCCTTCGTATTCCTTTTTGTTTTTTTTTTAGTCAGCTCCATTTCGTGAGATCCAAGTATAAGAGCAAACTTTTGATCTCTACGTCTGAGATTTCATCAATTTGCTGTAAGAAGGGCTTGCCGAAAGAGCGGAGTTTTGCTCTAGCTAGACCTTGACATTCGCATAGATAGTGGAAGAGACTTTCTTTCACCCCTTCGCAGATTTTGCAGATGGGAGTGGAAGGGAGCTTAAATCTGGCTGCGGGATCCTCTACCTTGCAGTGACCTGTAAGGGTTGCAGTGATGCATGAGATGCTTGGACAAGAGCATCCTAACAGATAATTCGTCCTTTGATGTTGTACGACGGCCATGCTCTTCTTGTAGTACTACACGCATTCATTTGCTTCCACCTTCTTTCGGCTTAAGCATAGTAACGTGAAGAAATGGAAGTTTTATTGTCTCGAATGGGGTAGCAATTGCCACCGTCTCTGCTATGTTTAGTGTCGAACCTTTTCATGGTAGCTCATCTGCTATCTCATTACCCTTTTTACATTCCCATGAGCGGGAACCCATATCAGAGTAATTTGAAGCCAATCACCAAGCAGTTCTAGTTCCTTTCTATACTGTAGAACTAATTTGGATGAAACGGAATTGGAATCTAAGGCCTTGAAAGCTGCTTGACTGTCTGAAAAGATAGCTACTCCTGCACCAATTTCTTTCTAGTATTTTAATGATTTGCATGCTTCTCTGATTGCTAAGAGTTCTGCCTGTCGCACGCTGGCATAGTCAGGAAGTCAGATTGATTTGGATATGTTGAGCGGAGAGGCACAGAGGCCAGCTCCAACACCACAGTTCATCTTAGAACCTCCATTCGGCTCTCGGTTTAAAAAGTACCGTAAAGTCTTTCTTGAAGTTAAGGTCGGAAACTGTGTAGTCTGATTTGTTTTTGAGCAGTGAGAGTTCCTGTAGTCTCCGTAGGAAGATCTTACTGTGACCGTACAGCATCCTATATCTCTGAGACTCACTATGAGTCTGCATGTGGCGATTTTTTTTATATGTAAGCCTAATGGTAATAGGTGTGTTAGTACATTAAGCGCTTCAGTAGGACTGGTGCTATTGTGGGCCACCAGACTAGTGCCGCATACCTAAGTTAGTATTGGCTTTATAATGGCTTTATAGGACCAATTGGACAGTTTTGGTTGGATACCCCATTTTTTACCCAACATTCTCTTACACGTGTTAAGGCATAAGGTCATTACTTAGACTCTGTTTTAAATTTTTAGAGAAATAAGTCCGATTTTCCTTATTAGGTTCAAAATTGGAAAAACACAGGCTGCGCTCATCGTGAAAAATAAAGAAAATATTCAGTAAAAATGGATGTGTGGGACAATCACTTTACTGCTTTTGAATTGCTAAGAAAATTGGAAGCTCATTTGCAAAATAGTTTCTATTTGGTGAAACAAAAAAACTTATTATTATTATTAGAAGGCCATTACGCACTGCGACCAGAGCTGATCTATTGTGAAAGGCCTATTTTGTAACCCTAGAGTTTTAGGCTTTTTAGAAATTTTAGCACAGTTTTGGGTTTGTTGTTCCAAAGATTGCATGGAGATACTACGATACCACCAAGGTGATGAAGTCTCTGACTGCCCAACGCAGGACATTCACAAAGCACTTGTTCTGAGCTTTCTATGTCCATTTCGCAAAAGCGGTAGACATTGGTCTCAGATAGACCAATATTATTTAGATGATACCTCAGGCTGCAGTGACCTGTAAGATATCCTGTTAAAAGACGCAGATGTACTCTGCTTAGTGAGAGTAGCTTGTCAGATATTCCTTTGTTGGGACTTAGGAATAGTTTGGCTTGACGCTGACCGGCACAGTTTAGCCAGTGTGCGGCAAGTTTTCTTTCCTCCCATTTCCTAAGGAATTCATTAATGAGAATCAGTAAGTTGCATATTTGGTCCTTGTTTTGCAAGGTCGTCAGCCATTTCATTTCCCTCATGTCCTTCATGTCCCGGAATCCAACATAGTGTTACTGTGCTGAGGTTTCCTAACGTGTTTAGGAGGTTTAGGCAATCGTTTACCAATTTAGAGGTGACGGTTGTTTATAGAAGGGCTTTTAAAGCCGCTTGGCTATCTGAAAGTATGAGGTATGTGAGTACCTCTCATTTTCCTGCTAAGTCATTCTCTCACACATATTTCAATGGCATGTATTTCTGCCTGGAATATTGTTGGGTAGGATCCCATCGGAATCGATTTTTTGAATTTGGGCCCATTGATTCCTGCCCCTGTTCTACCATTTTCCAATTTGGACCCATCAGTAAACCATAGCTGGGAGCCAGGTTTGAAAGTGATAGAGTTAGTTCTCCAGTCTGTTCGTTCATTGATTATAACTTGGAAGTTCCTGAAGAGTATTGGTTTGGGCGATAGTATATCATCCCTATGAAGAATGGGACTATGTAGGAAGTCTTCTAAGATCGTTAAATGTCCTTTCATATACCCACTTTTAAGTTCAGATATACCTTTTAGTCTTAAGGCACTCGAGCGAGCTTCTCTTTCAATTAGAATTGGAGGCGGTGGTATGTTCAGGAGCACACCCAATGCATCCGTGGGACACGTTTTCATAGCCCCTGTAATACCAACACATACCAGGCGATGCAGTTTGCTTAATTCGTTTGCCGCCTTTCTTTGCTTGACCTTGGGCCACCATGCTAAGGATGCATAAGTGACTATGGGTTTTACAACTGTGGTGAATGTCCAGAAGGTCATTCTAGGGCTTAGTCCCCATGTCTTACCAAAAAGCCTTGTACAGGCAAAGAATGCCCTTGTGGCTTTTGATGTAACTCTCTCAATATGGAAGTTCCACGTAAGCGTTTTGTCAAGACTAACGCCAAGATAGTTCGCTTCTGTCGAGAGTTCAAGTGTTGTTCTATTAAGGGTCGGACATTTGAGATTTATGTTCCTTCTCCTAGTAAACGGTACAAGTGTTGTTTTGGATGGGTTGATGGAGAGCCCTTTTTCTGTGCACCATTTGTTTATTATTGTAAGGGCTTGCTGCATGCGATCCGAAATGGTTTCCTCATGCCACCCTAATACATAAAATACTAAGTCATCAGCGTAACCCTGAGTGTGAAATCCTAGGTTATTCAGTTTGTGGAGAAGTTCATCTATAACTAGAGTCCACAGAAGAGAAGAGAGTACGCCACCTTGAGGGCAACCTCTTGTGGCTTTGACAAAAAACCTTACTTTAATTCCCAATTTCCAAGTTTTGTATGTAATGAATCTATTTATCTAGTTTTACATATGTAGTTTGTTGACTAAAATGTAATATTTACTTTTACTTTCGATATTAGTTTTGTATGCACTTATGAACTTAAATGCAATATGCACTTTGAAAAAACAAAATACAAATTTTTGTTTGAATGATATAACACCAATATTTTCTATTCAAATAAGAATGGATTTCAATTAATTAAAAAAATAAAAAGTTGTGAAATAAGCTACCCTCTCCTTGAGCGCACACCTCTCTTGGGCGGACACTCACCGTCAGTCAACTCTTGTCTGCCAGTCAACTCTTGTCCACCCAAGGGAGGTTTCACTGTACAGACGTATGTACACAAATACACACAGGCACAAATATACACCACTTTGGCAGTAAGAAATGTTAGCAAAGCAGAAACGCAGAAAATTGATATCAAATAAACTTATTATTTCTACGGCAGAGACGGCAATGGACTGCAGATTCACTATTGCAAGCAAACAAAGGAAATGTGGAAGCAGGAAAAGTTGAGGAAATAAAGCAAACTTACAAAACAAACAAACTAATTTGTATGACCAGAACACTCATGGTTGGTTGCAGTGGCGTATCCACTAGGAGTTTAGCGAATCATATCCCCCAGGAGAAGTGGAAGTAGAAACCGTTTGACAGTACAAGATAATACTAAAATATTTAGGAAATGGATTACGACCACTTTATGGTAGCTCGAAAATTAGCATAGGCATCTAAATTTTGGTAGTTAATTTTTTCAAAAATGTCATAGGGTAAATAAAAATGTTTCGAGGTAATTGGGCTACTCAAGGAGGCTTACGGCGACCAATCTCTGTCTAGTGCCCAGGTAAAACGTTGGCACAAGTCGTTAAGGGAAGGCCGGGAGGACGTCGAAGACGAACAGCGATCTGGAAGGCCTTCGACGATGCAAACAGACGAAGATGTGAACCGGGTTCGTGAATTTTTGAACATTGACCGTCGTGCTAGTCTACGTGAGATCAGTGAAGAGTTAAATTTAACCTATTACAATGTGCGCGAAATCGTGACCGGAAAACTTGAAATGCGCAAAGTGTGTGCCAAATTGGTTCCAAAGGTTTTGACTGAGGAACAAAAGCAATTGCACCTCTGCATTGGCCAAGATGGGCGTTCCGGTGCTTCCCCACCCTCCCAACAGCCCAGATATGTCCTCTCCGGACTTCTTTTTGTTCCCGCGCCTGAAAAGAAAGCTAAAGGGGAGGCGTTTCGACTCCATCGATGCGATCCAAAAAACTGTGACAGCCGAATTGAATGCGACTCCGGCGGATGAGTTTAAAAATGTTTCCTGCAGTGGAAGGACCGCTGCCAGCGGTGTATTGACGCTCAAGGGTCCTATTTTGAAGAATATTAGTTGTATAAGCCAAAAGGTTTAATAAAACTGCTTAAAAAAATAAGGCTCATTACTTTTCAATCAAACCCTGTAGCTGCCCAAATTAGTTCGTAGCTACAAGGCTGTCGCGAGCCTGTCTGCCATTCTGAGCGATAAGATACGCATAGGTGTAGAAATAGTCACGATTTCATTCAAAGACATTAGGAGCCATTAGCGATGAAGTCTTATCTTCCTTGTAATGTAAACTTATGATGTGAGACGACGGTAGAGTCAGAACGAATTTCAGTTCTTCAATCTCTCAGTGTCACTGCCAGAGGACCAGCTGGCTTTTTATATATTTTATATTTTATCCCACGCACGATGGCTAAGCGATCTAGAGATTACGCGTTAGATAGGGACAGTTCTGACGAATATTACTTTGAATCTGATAAGAGGAAGATGACAGCATTTCTTCGTCAAGTGGAAGTGAAATCCGTGCAATAAGGAATCCACTCAGGCATTTCAACATTAGCAGTGATGGAAGTTTATTCACAATTATTTTTTGATTTTATGAAACATTTCTCTTGTGTTAAATAAAGCCTTAGTTTTTATAAAGTTCAACGTATTTATTTTCTTCACTGCGCACTCCAATACCTCTCGTCCTCAGCGAAGCTCGCCCGTCGAGCGGCTCCGTCCCCAAAGGGTTAAACCAGCAGGGTTAAACCAACGTGATGAAAACATAATTCAAAATTCTTGCAGAATAAATTAGTTCTCTGCATACGCCACTGATTAGAAGTTCAATGCAAGCAACGAAAATTGAACACAGCACCAGTAAATATCCTTAAAACTAGTTTGGCTTATCGAAATTATTGCTTGAAGCCGGTTAGGTTAGTGGAGGCTGTATATTCAAATAAATACTTCTTGTGCTCTAATTCACTTAGGTTCCGTTTTGTTTCGCTTTTTTTCATAAATCAGGAACCAATTTTACCCGTCCTTCCTTTCCTCAAGCGGCGCATGCTTTTCACAGAAAAAAGAGAAAAGCACAAAAAAATAATTTTAATGGCGCCTTGGGCTTATTGGGAAAACGCGTTTCGAATACGATTTCAATTGTTGTTATTATTTACGTTGCACATTAAACTACGAAAGGACATATAAGAGTTACGTTAATATTGGGCATCCACTTGCTGTGGCGGCGGAAAGAAGTTGATGGAAAACAGTGAATGCGAATAATAATTAAAGGGAAGCTCGAGGAAAGCACGAGGTAGAAAATACAAACAGGCGAACGCTGGAAAGGAAAATGAGTATCAAGTATTTTTACGAATATTTCTTGTAAGCACGAACGAGACTTAAAGCAACAGCCTAAGAGGGTAGGAAGAATTGTATGAAAAGTAAGAGAAAAATGCGGTGCAGTAAATCAGGTCGGGAGTGAGGAAAAGTACAAATCAAGAAGTAATACAGGGTTGCCCATATTCGACGGACCCATGTGGCAACCCTGTATCTTTTGACAGAGACGTCAGATCGCTTAATGACATACCGCGTTGGAAGCGTCAGTCCAAGCAGATTTTTACCATGGAACAGTACACGCCACGCGAGCGGTCGCAAATTGTTGAAATTTACATTCAACAAAAGAAGTCAAAAGAAGAAGAAGAAGAACAAAATCATCATGTCCGATGAGGCTCATTTCTTATTGAATGGGACGGTAAACAAGCAAAATTGCCGTACTTAAGCCACTGAAAATCCTCACGAAATTCAAGAAATACCTCTTTACGACGAAAAAGTCACTGTTTGGTGCGGCGTTAGTGCGAAAACGATTATTGGGCCGCTTTCCTTCGAAAATGAAGATGGTCAAGCTGTTACCGTCAATCAGGAGCGTTATCGCGATATGATAACCACTTTTGTGATGCCAATTATTCGTCAAAAGCGTATGAGGCAGTTCTGGTTTCAACAAGAGGGCGCTCCACCACACACAGCTCGCACCACAATCGATTTTTTGAAGAAATTGTTTCCTCGTCGTTTGATGTCGAAAAATGGCGATTTTGACTGGACACCGCGTTCGCCCGATTTAACGGGCTTGACTTCTTCTTGTGGGGATATTTAAAATCAAAGGTTTATATTAATAAGCCAAAGACCATAGAAGAGCTCAAGATCAACATCCATGAGGAAATAGCCGCTATTCCAGCCGAAATGTTAGCTAAAACTATGGAAAATGCTGCAAAACGGCCACAATACGCCGTACAGGCTCAAGGTGGCCATTTGAGAGGTATCATATTCAAAAAGTGATGTCTACAAATCTACTTGAACCAAATAGAATGAATATTATCGTCAACATCAAAAAAATTGATTTAAAAACCCAGTACATATTATATATCGCACCGAACCATGCCATGCGGCGATTTTACGCTTCAAAAAAGTGCATTCATAGTTCAGTGTTTGGTGAAGCCAGTTGTGTGTTACAAATTAAAAAAAGAGATCAAGGATTTTTCATCAAAAGTATACAATTTTTTTGTAATCCGAATTTAAAAAAAAATTTTAATATGCAATTTTGTAGCCCACTGAATTTTTCTGGCATGAAGTGCATGCTTTAAGTAGCTCAACACATGCAGGATGTCGTCATGGAGCAGGCGGCTAACAACCTTGTTTTTGCTATTTCCTGATCTAATACAGTAACGGATGCTAAAGCTAAGCGGTGGTTCCCATTATTGCATTATGTGCTTCGAAGGCGAACACGACGATCAGAAGTCAATCGTTGAAAATTTCAATAAAACGTGAAAGTCAATGATATATTTAGTCTAATCGAAAAAAAAATAATAAAAATGTTACCTAAATCATAATAATCAAAAAATTTTAACTATGTTATTTAATTTTAGGACAGCCAAGCTGCGCTCATGGCCTTAGACAGCCCACCAACCACCTCAAGGGTAATCATGTCATCTAAATCCAGGCTGAACTATGTCGGTAGAGATAGAGATGTGAGAATCGTGGGTAACGAGATCTCTGACTCTTTAGCCAGAATGGGCTCTGAGGTCAACTTCCTTGGCCCGGAGTCCGTTCTGCCACTCCCATCTGCAGCCATCAAAGCCACGGTTAGCAAAAGGGTTACTTCAACCAACAAGCGAGCTTGGCAGGCTGAGATGGACAAAACTGATGTTACCTGTCATGTCCGATCGACTGTCGCAAACTCTCCTGTCATTAAGCAGAAGGGAGTGCAGACAGCTGGTTGGACTGATGACGGGCCACTTTTTGTAGGGTAGGCATCTCAGTGCACTCTGCCCAGTTTGTGAAGAAGAGGATGATGATGGAGTGTGTTTATTCTTCTTCCACGGGTCTCTTTCAAGTTTTGGCGTATTGTGAATATCTGCTCGATTGTGGACTTTCCATGTCTAAAGCCACACTGATAAGGTCCAATCAGTTGGTTGATGATGTGTTCCAGCTTTTTACAAAATGCGCTCGCTGGAACCATATTCGCGATATTTAGAAAACTAATCCAGCGGTAATTGGCACAGATTGCAGTATCACTTATTGTGGCTTGGAACAGAGTACACTTAAATTCCAATCGCCAGGCATCGGCTTTCATCCGACCATATTTTGCATAGAAGCTGACGCATGCACCTTACCATTTCCTCGTCCCCGATCTTAAAACCTTCTGTTGAGGTCTTAACAGCTGTGGAAGCGTGTTTCGCAGCTCTTCCAGATTCCAGATAACTTGAGGGATGGAATTCATAAATTGGAATCTCGTAAGAACAACTGTATTAATGTTCAAGCAGACTATACCTGAATTACAAAGGGCGTTTGAAACCGTAAACTTGTATTTTTCTTATCGAACCGCAGAACTTATTGACGAATCTGGTATAATCATATAACAGTACCGCAGTCACAATTTTTGATCGTCAATAGTTTATACATAGAAATACAAATAGTTTTTCCCTCAGAAAAAGTCTTATTCTCGTCTATGTCTCTTAACACTTAATTGGAAACTAAAACGGTGTATTTCAAATCCACCCAAGTGAACTTTCGAATTTGCGTATTAGCTTCGTTGCTGACACCTAAATTTATTTGATACGTTCGAATTTCAATTTGGAGCTGCTCACTAAAGCACTGCACACAAATTTTCTATACAGTTAAAATCTAAGAGCCCCATTTTTTGGCTTTAACAAACATACTATAAAACAGGAAACCAAAAAATGGATCCAAACCAAAATCAGGGAACACTGGAACGTCACAAGCGGCCTTAATCACTCCAAAAAGTTTTTGAACTTCAATGCCAACAGAGCAAAATCTGCTCTAACCCTAGATAAAAAGGGGCTCAGATTACTCTGTGGAGCACTTACAGGTCACTTTGCCTGTAATAAACACTTTAACACAATAGGGTTATCTAGTACACGATTATGCAGGTTCTGCTGTGATGAAGAGGCGTCTAAGGAACTCTTAATGACCAACTGTGAGGCATTAGACCACAGGAGACACAGAACCCTGGGCTCGTATCTCCTAGAGGAGGAAGACCTACAATTGCTCCGTCCTAAGGAGCTGGTTCGATACCTCGGTGTACTAAATAATTATAATTAAGTAATTAGGGGCGCACAATAGAACAATGGTCGCAGTACATAAAGGCCTTAGCCTAACCCGTACAATCATTACCACTAAATGGCCGCACAGCTTGGAAATAATATAATTTCTTTTTTTTTTTTAATTTTTTTTTTTAAGAATTTTTTAAAAAGCTTTGTAACGAATTTTGCAAAAGCTCCAAACGCTCAAAACTGACATGCAACCGGATTCATGCAATTCTCATAAACTGGTTGAGTGGAAAAGAGTCAGAACCCAACTTCCAACTGGGTAGTTGTGTAGTTCTTATTTCAAAGGATTGTTTTTTTGTATTTATGTGCACGGCGGGCTCATGTGCGCTTGACAGGCCAGTAATAAAAGACATGAAAAAAGAAATTAGCGGAAATTATATTCCCTTTTCCATGGAAAGGTTAGCGTAAGGATCAAATTCTTACCGCAAGCGCAAGCAATTTCAAGCCGAGCCGCTGTGGCACGTGATATGGCGACATATACGAAAACATATACACACACACATGCACATCGATGTACTTAACAACTAACATATGCTTATAAATGTTTGCTCATACTTATGGGAAACTGGCTAACAAAGAACTGCTAACACGTAATGTGATCGACCGGCTTCACCGGTGGCAAGAGTGGCGCGGAGTTCATGTCACTCATGTGGCTCCCATGCAGTTCAAGGATGTGCCACTGTTTATTTATGTACACACACATAAGAGTACATAAGCGTAATTTTCACTTGGACACGTGCACATACATACAAACATTTGTGGGATATATTCAATTTCCTGCCATTAACCATTTGCCACATTATCTTGCGACTGTTGTTACCTGGTTGCAAGTAATTAAAACAAATTACCAGTATATCTACCTGCCATTACGGTAGTAATTAAAAGTCGTCGCCGTGATTTATACAACAATGCGACCGATTGATTTTCTTGCTTTTGCCATTGGTGGAACTTCCTTTAGCCAGCACTGGGCTGCCCCAAGCTATTACATTGTCGGTTGCATGTTTTTCTTTAATATGATTTTCATTACATTCGTCTGCGTGTGTCATTACAAAAACCAATTTAAAAGTGAAATCCACAACTTAGCTGGTAGTTTGGGTATTTTCCTTTAATTATCTTTTACTCTAATTGAAACGATTCCCATTGCAATCAGAGCTGTGAATGTGTGAAGATTTTTTGCTTTTAAATGTATTTGTTTGCGCAGAATGTAAAGCTAAAGCAAAATGAATTTTCCAGTTGTTTTGAATACTAAACTTTTTTGCGAAAAATGTTGTTGTTATAATTAAATCTTAATAAATTTTTGTTCTTTATCAATTTCATTTCTGCCCAGGACCCAAAATCGTGGTACGGCCGGGAGAGGTGATCATTGTTGGCCTCGTGCTGATGCTTTGGGTGGGCGCCATTGTTTTGTTCTTTAACCGTTGGGGCAAAATACGTATGCTGGAACCATATCAGCCGAAATTTCAGCAACAGCATCGGTCTTCCTGTCCGCTGGTCGATATCGACGCAATACCAACGCATGGGGTAAGTAACTAAGAATTACCAGATACGAGTATATTAAAAAGACTTTTATTTAAACACAAAAAAACCATAATTAAATCTATAAGTTAACCAATTATATATTCGGCGTTGCTGTTTACAACCTCAACCACCACCTCTCGACCAATTTGTTGATGTCGTTCCGCCAAAAAATGCCTCGTCTGGTGTCAAAGAAGTTTCTGTGCTAGTTTTTAAGGACCTCTTTGTTATCGAAGGTAACGCCCCTTATATGGTTTGATAGGAAGCATGAAAGATGATAATTGGTCGGTGCAAGGTCCGGAGAATACAGCGGATGCTGAAGGACCTCCTATTCGAGCTCTTAGAGTGCGACTTTGACGACTTGTGCGGCATGGACCTGGTGTTGTCGTGCAGAGCTCCTTGTTGAATGTGGCTTTCTTTTCGAGTATTTCCCAGTGCACCATGCCCTCCCAGTCCCACCGAACACTTTCATGATCTTCTTTGGATGAAGATGCGGCTTGACTCTCAGCCTTGGCGTACCCACCATTTCTTTCTTTGCTTCATATTGATGTATAGGCACCATTTCCCATAAATTAGATTAGATTAAATTTGTGGGGGGTTGGACAAGTCCTAGCACTCAGTCAGTAGACCATTGTACTACACCCGGATAGATTTCAGTAGAAAGAATAGAGATAGAAAAGATAAAGAGTGGGCGGATAAATTAGTTTGAGGTCACTCTTCCACAAATCTCTTGGATTCATTGATGAGTTTTAAGAAATCCGGAAGAGGAAGAATATGAACGTTATCCATACTCAGTACATCGCAACCCAATATCCTAAGTCTGATTCTGGAAAATGTTGGACAGCTACCGAGAAAATGCTCTACAGTGTTGTCATCCTCAAGACAGGATAGACATAACGAGCTGTCCACGACCCCATGGTAGCTATAAGCAAAGCCGTTGTGGCCTGTGACTACACCCACCAGTACTCTCAGGTCCTTTCTGTTGAGTTTTAGAAGAAATGTCGCTAATTTGCTGTTTGCTTCTTTCACAAAGCACTTGGCTACTCTGCACGAGTTCAACCCGGACCATCTATCTCTATGGGTAGACCTCATGAAGTCGTCAATCCATAGTTGAATCGATGCGGAATTGACACCTTGGAAGGGTTTAGGGCCTAGTGGCATACTTGCAGAGCCTTCATTAGCCAATTTATCAGCTAACTCGTTTCCTGTAATACCACAATGTCCTGGCACCTAAATAAGACTAACTTTGTTGTGTTTTGCAACACTGTTCAGTTTTGTCTTACATTCACCAACTAGCTTCGAAGAGCAGCGTGGGTTAGCAAGGACCATTTCTCATCTCCCGTGTTGATTCGGTACAAAAGCGCTGTTGATGACCGCGTGTTGCTTGATGGCGGACGATATGCTGAAAAGCAATTTGAAGACGACTTTCTTTGCTTTTTCATTGAGCTCGTGAGGCACCCAGGCTCCCAACCGGTAAATCCCATTGAATAAAAGTGATGGAGAAACGCTTTATGATCGTAGTTCATTTTTTCAGCCAATTCACGACTGGCTTAGCGACCGTTCTACGTTCTGCTCCAAAAGTGATTTGAGGCGTTCTTCATCCAACGCTTTAAAGCGCTTCAAATATCAAAATTTAGATTTTGCTTACCATTTGAGGATTCTTAATGGGACATTTTTTTTTCATAAGGATACCCAGTTTGACAGATATTTTCTTTACCGATGGGTCCAAGAATGAAATAGGGTCAGGAGCCGGATGGTACTTAAATGATAGTAATAAGTTTTGCTATGGGGGAAATGGCAACTGCTTCCAAACAGAAGTTTTTGCCATCCTGAAAGTCGCCGAATGAATAATCGAGAGGAAATGGAGCGGGAAACAGATTGAAGTTTTCAGACTGAAGGCCCTGCAGAACGCGAAGCAAACCTCGAAGATTGTTCAAGAATGTAAGAAGAAGCTTAATTCTGTCGCAAGACAGAACAGACTGGTACTTATATGGCCGTATCCAATAATCGGAAGCAGTTCCGCATGAATCATGATTTGGATCAGCGATTATATATGCAATTTACATAATATTCGTTCTCTAAAACTGGAGGATACTTACATATTTGCCAAATAATCTAGAAAATTCTCACAAGACTAACTACCTCTGTCTCTGTCTCTATCCTTTCCTATCTCTTTCTCTGATACTTCTTTCCTTTCCTCCTTGACTATCTACCGTCTTTCCAGAGCTCTATATCCAATGGGCTTTTTAGCCGTAGTGTTTTAGGAGCCACTAAATTTCCGGGTGCTCTTTGGCTCGACCTATTCGAATTTCAATTTCATGTCCAATGGCGTTGACAAGGGAGAAAAAAATTATTTGTATATTAGAAAAGGAGTAACATATCAGCGAAAAAAAAAATTTCAAAAATTAACGGTTTTTTTTGCAGTAGCGTAAAATTTCCATTTGCACTATGAAAATTTATTTCGCTATGAAATTGCATACCCAGAAAAATTCTACAAATTTTTGATAAAAAGTTGAAAGTTGTAATGAAATTTTGAAAAATGTTTTCAAATGTTGAAGCTTTGCTTTATATGGTTTTGTTGTACTTAAAGAGAAAAATAGTGGCGCGTTTATGATTCTGCAACGGGATGTACGTATATGAGCAGAAATCGCAGGGGTGCGAATTAATAGCGGTTAAGGCAAATATTAGTTATACAAGGTGACGCAAAATTAATCATCAATTTGTGTGTGGATAACTTTTTTACTAAATAAAAAAAAATTATGAGTGAAAGGAATCTTTATTTTGACCATTTACGCGTAACGCGATAGGAAGATTAATTTTGTGCCACCTTTACGTAAGAAATATTTGGGAATATTCAGACTCAGTCTTTAATTTGACCATTTACGCATAGGGCGATGGGGTGATTAATTTTGTGCTACCTTTATTTGCGAAAAATTTATAAATAATCACATAATAATTGATGTCGTAAAAGGCAGAAGCTGGAAATTTCGATGGAAATTTTTTGAATTTTATACAAATTTTAGAAACTTTTATTCATATGGCTTTTTTTAAATAGTCTATATTTCATTGAAAATTTGCCAAAATTTCATTCACGAAATTAAATGCCAAATTTTACAATCACGAGTGATGCGACTTGTTTCGAATTTTTTTCGGTGTATATAATGATGCCTCTACTGATTAAGATTTGTTGATTTTGGGTGTGAAATTCAAATGTTAGTTATGCAAGGTGGCGCAAAATTAATCATCAATTTCGTTTTTGAATAACTTTTTTATACTAAATAAAACAATTTATAAGTGATTAATTTTGTGCCACCTTTAATTAGGAAATATTTATGCATAATCACACCTTTAGATATTTTAATGGAAAGTTACAATTTTTCTAAAACAACATTATGAGTGATTAATTTTGCGCCACCTTTAATTAGGAATTATTTATGAATAATCAAAGCTTTGGAAATTTTGATGGAAATTTAAAAATTTTCTGAAAAAAAAAATTATAAGTGTTTAATTTTGTGCCACCTTTAATTAGGAAGTATTTATGAATAATCAAACATTTGGAAATTTTGATGAAAATTTAAAAGTTTTCAGGAAAAAAACTTTAAGTGATTAATTTTGCGCCACCATTAATTAGGAAATATTTATGAAAACCTTTGGAAATGTTGATGGAAATTTAAAATGAAAACTTGGATGGATGGAAACTTAAAATTATAAGTGATTAATTTTGCGCCACCTTTAATTAGGAATTATTTATGAATAATCAAACCTTTGGAAATTTTGTTGGAAATATAAAAATTTTCTGAACACACATTTGAATTATTTGCTACTATAAGCGATATAATATTCACTATGATGTTTTTCTTATATGCAATAGTTAGTTTTCTTTTAATTGAGAATGCTATCTAAATGTATAATTTCTCATGGAGTAAAAAAAAAAATGTTTCTATATTTAATACTCAACCAAATTATATAGCCAGCGTACTAGTTTTTGCTTTAAAATAATTTGGCAAAAACAATTTTTTTTTTAATATTTTATTTTTAATATTTCAGCGCGCCTCTGTATCCCGTATGTCAATGGGCTTAGTGAATAACATCAACATGCCGACATGTCATTTCGCTGCGTATAATCCGACGATATACGCAAAAGGTAAGCATAAAGAAGTCACATTTCATTCCTAGTATTTTTCATTGCCAAAATAAACAACAAATTATATTAAAGTCAAACCTAGTTTCAGTTATTATTTTCTGTTATTTTTATTATCATCCCAAGGCATCAAACTAAAATAATTCTATAGAATTTAAAGGCTAGAAAATGAATGATAAAACAAATTGATTAATAGGATTAATAGGATTAATTACAAGATTTGTTCTCGCACATTTAAAGAGTTTGCACCGCCCAACACTATCCTGCAACATGTTTATCTCAACCAAAGGCACACACACACACACGCACGCACACACACACATTCACATGATTCATGTTCATAAAATAGTTTACTTCAAAGCGATAACATGAAACTGTTTCATAATACCCGAAGTACTTCAATTCATGCACTGACGCTGATAAATGAATGCAAAACTTCCATCCACACCTCCCACTGGCCAAAAACATTCATTCGTATGGAATCTCAAAAGCAGAAGCAGACATGTAAGCAAATTCGCATACATTCATACAAACCTACGCATGCAAAACTTTGGTGAAACCCTAAGCGTTATTTAGTTCACATGCAGCTACATACCTATGTGTGTATGCATGTATGTGTGTACGTACATGAGTAATACCGCTGCTGCACTGGAGTACCAACTGTAGCAGCTATTGCAAACATGGAATACAGACAGTCGAAACAAAATTGCGGACTATCAAAGAGGAAATCTCCACCTACAGTCATATATATTTGAATGTATGTATGTATATGCAGTACAGTCACGCAACAAAAAATAACGACGTTAGAATTTTAGATAGTATAGTAATTACCAGTACATACATATACAAGATGAAGTCCAAAATAAACAAGACTGGCGGCATAGAAATGTTTTTCATGATTGGATGTAACATCCCTCGCTGCCTTTCAGTGAAAGCTTGGTGACATTCGGTTTAGTGGAAGCGAAGTTAAGGCGTCTAAAGTGTCAGCATGTTTGTGTGATGGGTACAAAAATAAGTTTCGAGCAAAGAAATAATATCAAAGTTTGTTTTAAAATCGGTAAAACCGAGAGTTACCAAAACATTTGAAGTGATGAAAAAACTGCGATGATTGTCTATCTCGTGCCAGAGTTAATGGGTGGTTTACATGTTTCAGAGATGGTTGTGAGGACATAAATGACAATGAACATACGGGCTGCCGAAAATTAGTAATAAAAAACAAACTCTATCCAAATTGTTCGTAAATCAAAAATGAACCGAACGATGATGGAATTCATGGAATCGGAGTTGAATATCTCCAAAACAACGATTTATCGTATCTTAACTGATAATTTGGCTTACGAAAGGTCTGTGCACGTTTCATTCCGCACCAGTTAACTGAAGACCAAAAATTGCTCAGAATTCAACATTCGAAAGACCTCATTAAAGAGGCGAGACAAGACGAGAACTTCCTTTACATAGTAACTGGTGATGAAACGTGGTGTTTTCAACACGAACCTGAAACTGGCCGTCAAACTGTCGAATGGAAGGCCCCAGACGAGCCACCAGCCAAAAATCGCGTTTGGAGAAGTCAAAAATCAAGTCGATGCACATTTGTTTTTACGATTCCAAGGGAATTGTCCACAAGGAGTTCGTGCCAACGGGTCAAACCGGCAATGCAATTTTCTATATTGGCGTTTTGAAGCGTTTGTTGCATCGCATTCGTCGAATGCGCCCTGAATACCGCGAAGGAGGAAGCTGGCGCTTATTGCATGGTAATGCACCATCTCATCGATCCACTCTTGTGACTGATGTTTTGACTAGAAATCACATTTTAACCATCAATCACTCATCGTATTCGCCTGATTGGCTCTCTGTGACTTCTGCCTATTCGGAAAATTGCATTTGGCTATGAAACAAAAACGTTTTTCATCCGTAGAGGCCATCCAAAAGGCTTGTACCGACATCCTGAAGGACATTTCGCTCAACGACCTCAAACACTCTTTCGAAAAGCTGTTAGATCGCGCAAAACAGTGTATCGAGACCAGAGGGGACTATTTTAAATAAATAATCCCGAAATCATCAGAACAAAGCTCCTGTCGTTTCTATTTTAGCTCACTCTTTTTTATTTTGGACTTCACCTTATATAAGACACATAAAGAAAATTCTAAAAATCCCATTGCTTTGTCAGCAAAAGTCACACAAAAGATAGGCTCTTACAAGCAACTAGGTTGCTGAACGTGTGCATCCAACTAAATCTCACCAACGGCGAAAGCTTTACGAAAAATCAAAGAAAAATAAGGTGACGCAATAGTAAAGTGTAAACTGCTATCAATTTTCGGCGAAACGTCGAAGACTCGGCGTCTAGAGTCAATTTTAGAAAACAAAAATTCAGTCAGCATGCCTCGATAGCGCTCGCCATAACAACGAGTCCTTCCTCATTTCCAAAGAAATAAAGACCGATGATGATGGCATCGAGTAACTCCAACATAAATATACACGATACTCATATACATGACAGTCAAGCGGCAATAAAGGCAATCAACTATATGAAATTTCATCTAAAAACGTTCCTAGGGCCAGGGAAACCATAGAGAGACTAGCCGCAGACAGACGGTTACACATTTATGGGGAACCCGGACATAAGGGCATTGCAGGAAACGAAATTGTAGATGAAGTTTAGGAGCTCTACAATATGAGCGGTGAGAATGTCTCTCGGGGTTAAAGCTTCAGAGTTAACTTAGATTCGCAAAAGACGCAGGCTTATTACAAGAAGTAAGTGTCAAGCTCCATCTGTTACCACTGAGTATCAATAGGTCTATGTGACGGCTTTCAGAAAGCCATGTCAACCAACCTAACCTAAAGACCGATGATGCTGGCGGCCTGTAAACCGCACGTAGAACAGATTTTTTTAAAGTAAACTTTCGCAATTTGGAAGCATTATTTTTGCGTTAAGCGATTCATGACGGCTTTCCAAACCTTATTGAACATACAAATCAATACAGGCAACACAGTTTGCCAGTCGATATGGCAACACTTAACCTCGTACAAAACTGCCAAAATTATGCTGAGGACTTGGAATAAGAAAACTACAAACTTCACTTTATCACTGTCTAGAAAAGAGAGTTGGAGTACTGACAGGACACTGTCTCAACCTACATCACGCAAGCCAAAATGGGATTAGTCCAAAGCGATGCGTGTAATAAATGAAACGAAGCGAATTCTAGAGTTACTTTGGAATATCTACACTGCCAGTGCTCTGTTCTTTTTAGTACTCGACAAATACTATATGCCTTCGATCAACATATATTTTTTATCCTTGAAGGATATTGCTGAACAGCTTGTAAAACTCGCGAAGACGTGCATTAAAAATTACATAAAAAAATAATTCGACTCCAAATACATGGCACTGGTCACACAATGAACCCTAGACGTGTACGTGGGATGTTTTTACAGACTTAATCTTGCCACTCTCAGCTGTCGATAGTTCTCGTGCAGCTAGAAAAATTGCCTTAAAAATAAAACCAAAGACAAATCTTGCAGGTATTTAAAGCCAAAGAATGCAAAGTCTCGACCTGTGGCGTCTATGTTCTTACCTCTGCGATTGTGAGCGGCTATTATGAACCAGCCAAACATTGCTGAAAACTGATTGCTGACGTCGTCGTGTAGTTGTAAAAGTAAAATGTGGAAAGACTGGCGCCATTCAAATACCAAATCCAATTTACTAGGGCGTTACGCTCAAACTTATGCGGATAAATTTGCGGTCTTTTACATTTTATTTTAGGTATTTTCCATTTTGAGAATCAGTCGGAAATGCATTTCAAATGGGTGAGGTGCGCTAACAAGGCGACTAAATGAACAAGCAAGAAAGTGAATATCTGTGCATGTAAATGTCTGGAGCTGCGTGTGGCATGCAAATGTGTCCATTTATTTTTGATTTTCTTAAAATTGTGCAGTGCTCACCGCAGACTTGGTGTAGACGTATAAAAAACTCATAAATATTTCTTTTTGTTACATTGTATTGTGTTTATCAGAGTGGAGCTCACTTTGTAGTGCATCATTGCATTCATTGATTTTTCTTTTAAGTTTAATAAGCCCCTCGACGCGTCTTTAGCAGGAGGTAGAGAATACAGAGATGGCGCAATCCTCAACGCGCTAATTGGTTTTCGGTGAATTTAAGAGATGAAGTGACGTTACCACAGAAAATAAACAAACCTTTGCGTGAAATGTTACTAGTTTGTGAATTAATCAATCAATCAATCGATTTTTAATATAAATTAATCGAAATAATAAAAGCGAAAGCCGCATTTTCAATTGTGAAAGTCCATATTTTATATTCCTGACTTTGCACCCACTTTCGCTTATTTTGTTTCGTTTGTTTTGTTTCTGTGCTGACGTTGTGGCCTTGAAATGGCGCACTACATCATTAATGAGTCGGCAGTAGTAATTATCACCATCGCTTTCAGAGAGAAACGTAAACGAAATCCGATCATTTACATTCAAATGTTGAATTTTATGCATTGTCTTAGCTCTAACGAGATATGGTCGGCTTGTTTATGATTGCATGCGAAGGCAGCGAAGCTAAGCATCGTCCACAAACAAAAGTTGTGTTTGCAAGCACAAAAATGTGTAATAGTTATTCCTAATTTACGCCAGCTGGTGTGCGATAACGCCAAAAATTATCCATTACATACAAATTGAGAGAGCAAAGTAAAAGGTGTTAAAAGTGCAAAGTTGAGAGAGTTGTGAAGAGAAGTGAAGTTGGGAGTGAAGTGAGTGTTACATACTGCGGAGTCATTAAGTTTGTGCTGGAGAAGTTTTAACCAACAAAAATTATGCATCACAAAAACATCTGAAAGCTTAGGATCGAACTTTTTATAAGCTGAAAATTTATTTTTTATGGAATCTGGTATTTGGTATGCAAAAACTATAAAATGGAGAATATAACAACAAAAAGCGTGAATATATACAATAATATAAGTTCGGGGGTAAAGAAACCCATTATTTTCTCGGTAGATGGTTGTAATGAGTGATAACGCATAAAGTAACGGTCAAATAATTTAAAGCTTAATTTCGTTGTCAAAATAACATTTCTCACTAAAGAAAAGTTATTTTTAGGGTGTTACAGGGTTACGATGGAAGTCAACAAAAAGAAAATTCGGTACAGTTTTCCTTTGATAAAGCCGAAAATTCAAGTCGGGCCGCTTAAATTGTGAATGATGTTCACGGAGCCGATACTGTAACAGCTAATTGCGTGCATTTTTGATTTCCTCGATCGAGTTGAGGCATTTTTGATGTTAAGGGGACAGATACCTGTAAAATTTCGAAAAAAAATAAATTTTTTTCTTCAAAAAATCTTAATATAATCCTTTAAGAATATGTCAAAAAAATTTTAGATCATAAATTTAAGTATTTCTTATATTATAGATCGTCAACCGTGACGACTCTTTTCTCTGCGTTCGGGCGCTGGGATCATTGTATAGGGTGGGCCATGTAAAATTTTCTTTTTGAATCGGCTATAAAAAAAATTAATCAATATTTTTTCAAACTTTTTTATTTTTTATTTTGAATATCGTTCAAATGACTGCCACGACTGGCTTTACAGTAGGCCATTCGATCAACCCAATTTTTAAGCACATTTTCGATTGTTTTGGCTCCAATTTCATGAATGGCAACTTCGATTTCGTGTTTTCAAGCATCAATCGTCTCTGGATGGTTCGCATAGGATTTTTCCTTACCGGCTCCCCACAAAAAATAGTCCAACGGGCTTAAATCATACCTCCGAGGCGGCCAATTGATTTCGGAATTCAAAAACGGTAGCCCAAAGTTCGAGTGTAACTTTGGCAGTGTGACAAGTTGCATCGTCCTGTTGAAACCAAATGTCGTCCATGTCATCCTCTTCGCTTTTTGGAAACAATATTACGGTAACGCTCGCCATTTACTGTAACCGCGGCTCCTGGCTCATTTTCGAAGAAAAATGGCCCGATGATTCCGCCAGACCAAAAACCGCACTAAACAGTGACTCGTTGTGGATGCATTTGCTTCTCTACAGTAACGTGTGGATTTTCTGAGCCCCAAATCCGACAATTTTGCTTATTGACGTAGCCACCGATATGAAAATCAGAAAAGAAGAAGAAGAGTCATCACTTTGGAAATAGGTTTTCAATATTTCCCAATTTTGTTCAAGCGTATAGCGCCCCATTTCGTAAATGTTAAACCTTTAAGTAAATTATGAATACATTTGACATGTCATTTGTGTTACCATTCTCAAAAAAATAGGTGGTTCAAAAAGCAAACGCTATATGGTCCACCCTTTATATAGTGGTATTGGCTTCTAAATACTGTTGAAACCCAAAAATAAAGAAAAATTGTAAATATTTTAAGATGAAATAGAAACAATAATAAAGGGTTAAAAAAAAAAATTCTGGCAGGTGCTACAATGGGAAATTTTTTTTTGAAAAATAGCAAAATGGAGGACTTTTGAAAACCACCTTTTTTATTTTCTTAAAAAAAAATTCCTAAAAAATATCTATAAAAAATGAGTATTTGACCTTAAATTGATAGTAAAATGAAAAACCGAGTATGCAGCACTACTACCAAAAATCTATGGTTTCGCATGCATTTTAAATGTTTGCTTCAATAACAAAAAATTTGGCGGGGAAAAATGGAACGCATTTAATAAATTCTATTTTCCGTTCAAGGCTGGCAATTTTTTTTAATTTGCGAGTTATTTTAAAAAAATCAGTTCGCGGTGCTCACACTTCAATTTTAGTCCCTTTCTTAAGCTCCCACATAATAACTTTAAAACGAAACTGTGAATACCCTAATTGCATTGTTGTTGGTAGAACTAAGCGCAAAAGCAAAAAGTGCAAATAAGTATTTATCATTGCTTTGTTGTTAGTTCAATACCTGAATAATTTTGCATCAAAGTGCATATTTTTTCGCATTCCGAAAACAAATTTGTTGTCCTTTGTCCAAGTGTGTTGTTGGCAACGCTACTTTAGAATTGGAGTTCCGAAGGCAATCTCATCTCTCCAACGCATTTTGAGTGAGCAGGTAAGAATCACTTTGTGTAATCGCGCGCATAGTTTCATAACAACAATAGCTCGTAAACAACTAATGGCAGTGATTCTAGGAATTTCGCGACAAGGACGTAGTAAAAACATTTCCAGAATTGCATCGCATTGTGTGCCGAAATTTAATTGCAAGCCAAACTGACCTTATCGAGTAGTCTCTTTTGCGCATTTATGAATGTAATTTCGCCTCTTTAAAATTTTAACGGCACCTGCACTTACACTCATTTATCATAGACGCTACTCTCTAGCAGCGGTTTGTAGTATAAAGAGCAAGAAATCCAACACAACTTGTCAGTTGTGGGAAAAACCTAAAATTAAGCGGAGTTCATCAGCGCACAGTGGAAAATCCTTAAATTTAATGCAAATAAATAGCGAAACTGTGTGAAAACCACAAAAAGTTGGCGGAATTCATCAATCACAACAGCTAACAACTGGGCTCACATTCATTCATGCAGCGGTGGGAAAATCTCAACATTTGGCCGATCTATAAAACAATAAAGCAGTCGCCATCACAGCAATAAAATGTGGTTTTATCGATTGCTGTTGCAGCTCTCGCTACTTGGTATTATGTGGCCTATGAGATCCACTGCCGACAACCGGCAACTAACAGCGCTAAATGAAGTTTTTGATGAGAATTTGGACAGCATTTTTAAAGTAGGACCTGGTTTTGCTGTATTCAATGAGACGAAAGTAAGGCCAGCAAGCTTTGATGATGTTATTTGCCCAGAACGACTTAACGGAATGCCATTTTGCACAGAGGTACCAGATTATCTGGACTTACCTAAGTTGGATAATTTCAACCGAGAAGACTTTGAAAAGTTCAAATCCTATTTCAAAGATGATTTTGTAATACCAAATGTGAAGAGTCGCATTGATGGTGAGCCCATGGAGAGTTATTTTTGCGACAGTAGGACACGTTTAATATACCCGAAGGTGGCTCAATCAAGAGAATCCAAGTGGCTGATGGTGGTGCAACACCCACAATACAAACAAGGCGTTTTAGTGGAGCAGTGTGAGAACGAGGACGCGCCTTGTAAATACGAGGAACTCTTACCTTTCTACATAACTACGAAGTGTAGACAGCATTTTGTCTATAGAAATTTGGTGGTGGTGGTCGATGGCCGAATGCAGGAGAATATGGTGAAATTGCCAAATGCGTGCAAGTGTGTTTTGAGGAATATCGATAAGCCGAGGCGCAAGAAAGGAAGGGAGAAAAAACGAAATTTGTAGCTTAAATTATTGTAAAAAATATGTGTAAGTTGTACAGTAAAATGACGAAATTTAATTAATAAAGCATTTTTTTATTTATTTGTTGAAAATTATTTTCTTTACTATTTGATAGGTGAATATCAGGTGGCCGCCGTAGCGGAATGGGTTTGTGTGTGTGGCTACCACTCGGTAATATCCGGGAGCGAAATCCACAGGGGGAACGAAACAGTAAAATGAAAGAAAAGGTTTTTTCTAATTGCCATCGCTCAGGGGCAGGCTTTGATAAACAACCGAGTGCAGATTTGCCATGGAAAAGCGACTCCATTCGGAGGCGACACAGAAAAATGTTGGTGCCCACATTTGTGGAACAACATCAAACTGCATCCCACGAATTGGAAGAGGAGCTCGATGAAATACTCCAACATAGGATGTAAGCGTCAATGATTTGAATGTATGTACCTATTAGTTTGCGGAAAGAGGAATTTCTTCTATAAAAATGGTTGATGAACAGGATTTAATACTGCAATAAAGGAGAAGGAAAAGAAATCCATTATTCTTGCATCAAATTTTTGCCAAATAGCTTAAAATTGTTTAATGGTCGCTCTTCAACTCCTGGACGATGTTGAGACTACTAACATTCCGGTCAACTTCGGTTATTTCTGTGATTTTATCGATATTTTCGACATTACCGACATTTTCTTCAACATCAACGGAATCGACGAAATCAAAAATGTACGCAATTAGCTGTTACAGTATCGGCTCCATGAACACCTTTCACAACTTCAGTGGCCTAGCTTGTATTTTCGCATTTTCGCCTTTACCAAAGAAAATTTTTAAAATGTACCGAATTTTACAAACTTGACCCCAAGGAAGCTGCATATAGAAAATCGAGTTAAGAAGGCCAGTCAGTATAGCCTTCTACGCCTGTAAATCTATGTTCGGCAAAAAATGGGGTCTCAAACCACGTGTCGTACTCTGGATGTAAAACTTAGCGGTTCCGCCAATTTCGACATACGGTTGCCTAGTTTGGTGGGCAACTCTTCAGAAGAGCTACAACTCCACTAAACTAGAGAGAGTGCAGAGAACTGCATGTGTGGGCATCACTGGTGCTTGTAAAACATTTTTCACTGCTGCCCTCAACGGCATTCTGCACTTACTTCCCGTGGATCTTCAAGTTAAATCCATTGCTGCTCAGAGTGTTATAAGGCTGAAGGAGATTGGCCTCCGGAGGTAATTTCCTGCTGGACATAGTAGCATCTTGAATCAGATCTACCCTCTCTTCTCTGTACCTCGTACTGATCTCTCTATTCGCAAACTGGGTTTTTAGGGTTGTGCTAAGGCTATCTTTCCGAGCAGGCCAGATTGGAAAGAGGGGAGAGTCGGCACGGTTATAGGTACCTCTGTTTTCACTGACGGTTCTAAGATGGAATCTGGAGTGGGAGCAGGGGTTTTCTCTAAATCAGCCAATATTTCAGTCTCCTTTAAACTGCCAAAAACTGGTAGTGTTTTTCAAGTACAGGCCTTCACGATGCAAAATGCTTAGAGATCACTGTTGGGAGGGAGACATTAATATCTTTTCCGATAGTAAAGCTACGATTAAAGCCCTGTCATTGCCGTATTGCAGCTCTCTACTGGTCTCGAACGTGCAGAAAACATTTCCCTTATCTGGGTTCCTGGGCACAGAAATATAGAAGGAAATGAAACTGCCGATGAGCTTGCCAGGAAGGGGTCGACAGAATCGGTTCCAGCTGTCCCCTTCTCAGACATGTGTACCCTTGACTGTTGTTAAAGGGAAACTGCCCAATTTATTTCTAAAAAAAAGCGCAAGACAAATGGAGGTTTGTCTCATCGTGTGCTATTTCAAAAACTTTTCGCAGGTAGTGGTCCACATTATGGTATCAAAATGGCACGTAAGTGCTACTTCAAGTGTAGCTGGGCTACTCTTGCCATCTAACCTACCTACCTACCTACCTACCGAATTTTCTCTTTGTTGACTTCCATTGTAACCATGTAACACCTTAACACCCTTTAACTCGTAACTGAATGGAACAAACAAAAAACAGCAAAAGAATTTTAGAGCTGCGAAATATCACCTTGACAACGAGAATAAACTTTAAATTGTTTGATCGATACTGTATGAGATATCGATCACTACAGCCATTTACCGAGGAAATAATAGATTTTTCCCTCCAAACTGATATACTACATATGAATACTTGTTGGGCCTCTACGTTTTGTTCTCATATACACCCCGTTGTAAAATTTGAACCTTATAAACATTTCGCGGAGACAAATAAAGATTTTTCCTGCAGGTTGTCCAGTGGTTAAAAGCTAAATTAAAAAATAATAGCTAATGACTTCACAGTGCGACAATTTTCAGGTCATCGGCTCGCGCCCAAATCAAACCAATTGTAAATGAAAGAGCTCATGTAGAAGAGTAAAACCCCTACTTGGTTTTGGTCTATCGGTTCACAGTTTTTTTTACAGTGCGTTAAAGTTTCGCAATATTGATGAAATGCCATATTAAATAATATGGTAAATCCAGTACAAATATTGATGTTTCTTAAATTACAAACAACATCAAGGAGTGTCTTAGGTTGTCGTCAATCTCTAGATGAGATGGCCAAGCAATATCGTGCAATCTTATGCTGGGTTCCAGGCCACAGAGATATACCATAGAACTGTGGGACAGACCAACTTGCAAGAGAAGGTACCTGTATGCCAGACATAAGTAATTTTATGGAGATACCTCTCGCAGCTTGTAAGCTTCTCATTAAGGACGCACTAATCAGTTCTGTAAATCAAAGATGGATTAGCGCTAACACCTGTGAAATTGCTAGGCAAACATGGCCAAGGCTAAACTTACGTCTGTTCAAGAGTATTATAAAACTGAGTAGACTTCAAATCAGGACCTTAGTAGGAGCCCGCACAGGACATTTTCTCATAGGAAATCATGCAAGGAGATTAGGCGTTGTATGATTTCTGTCGTAGCTGTAGCGCAAAAATGAAGATTTTCCAAATTTTTTTTTTTTTGCTAGTCAATTGCTTTATTTTACAAAAATAAAAACATGGCATGAAAACATAGCAAAATTTCAACAAAAAAATAATAATTGTAAAAGTTAGCGCTGTTTGTGTGGAACCCGTTTCTCCAGAAGACCCTTGCGGTGATCATCACAAGCCCTTGGAGATTCATCTAAAATCAATCGGGCAAGAGAAATTAGGTTTATTAATAGATAATCTTGTGCCTGATCGAAGCTTTTTTTTTTCAAAATTAAAAATATAACGGTTTCAGAAAATATTTTTCAGATTTTCGAAAATAAACTGACAACTAATTGTTTAAAAAAACTCGAAATATTTGGAAAAAAAATCCTGCGATCAGGCACGAGTTTTTTATGTTTTTATTAAAATGTACCAAGCGGTTTTTAAGTCAAAGTGATCACAAGTTCAAAAAGTGCGTGTAGCGTAGTACACATAACAGAAGTGAAACTTTCAAGGCAGACAGACAAAGAAAGATGGAGAGACTCGAGAGAGAATGAGAGAGAGAGAGAGAGAAAGAATATATATCTAAATAAATTCACAACATTTGCAGAGAATACAAATAGACAAAATTTACAAAAAACGGAGAAGGGTCGACCGGTGTAGGTAAATGCCGGACACAAACCGTGGCAACAACGCGCACTACTCTGAGCGTTTATCACCCGCACAAACGCAGCGATTCCAGAACTGCAGCAACAACACAAATTACCGCAAGGCAATAGCATTAAATCCGACGACGGAATGGATAGGACTTTATAGTACGCACAAGCACTAGCCAGGAAACGGAAATAAGCGCCAAACAGCAGCCACCAGAAAACAAAACCCCCTAAAAATTGGGACCAAAAAAACGCCTCAAACAATAGGCACCAAGGAAATATAACGCCAAAAAGTAGGCACCAAAGATATATTTCCTACAAGTTTGAACGTTAAAAAGTAGGCAATGTTATTTCTCACTAGAAATTAGCAACCACAAGGAAAACCTCAGACAAAATAGCCTAAAGTGTAACTAAGATATATATAGTGTATAGCTCTCTCTCTCCTTTTCCTTTATGTTATATCTTTTTTCTCTCTCGCGGAACGAAAATGCCCAAAACGTTGCATGGCCTTGAAATTTTACTCTCCATTCTCGCTCGTCCATCGACGCCTCAAAAACATAGTTTTGAGAAAAACGCATTTAAAGATTTGCTATCTGCTCCGGAACGCCCGAGCGCCCTTTGTTAATTGTTGAATAACTCGAAAAGTATTTGTCGCATTCTCTTCAAACTTTCACACAATTTTTTTAACATATTACACTTATTATTGTAAGAAATTAATAAAAAAACCAAATTTTTTGAAAAACGCGACTGCCCCTAGAAACTGATAAACAAAAAAAACACACACAGGGACTTATTGAAATTTATTTGTTTCTCATTTAATTTTAATAATTCTTTTATGAAAATATAACTCATTTCCTACAAAAACCATAAAAATCCGAGTGTTAGATATTTAGCAAATTTATTGTAAAAACAACGCAATGAATTATCATCAAAATACCACACTTTTTAATCAGAGTTTTTACAAAAAGTTCGAACATGCAGTTTTATAATCCCTAGAATTTTGATACAAAATGTGAAATGGCTCGAAACACGCGTTGGTTTTTTTTGTTTTTTTGTTTTCTGGCGGTTTTTTGCATTTTCTCCATATAAAGAATACTCAACATTTTTTATATGAAAAAAAAGCACCGCGTAAACTTTATGAAGTGTTTATATAATATTAAAAATAATAAAAAAATTCGATGGCCTTCAAGTTGCATTAATTGAATTGTGCTTCAGTAATTCGCACATTTCACATTCGATATCCCGCCTTATTTATCACTCACTTGTAAGCCCTTGTGTTGTGCTCGCATGTGCGAAAATTAACTTCCATCTGCATATTCACGTGCGGAAATTGCATTTTACTCGTATTTTCATATTTTGTAGGAGCAGGAGCAGCAGCTCCTTCACAATAATTTGCATTTAAATGCAAAAATCATATCGTGCGAGTTGCGTTTTCGTTGCAAATTATGAAAGTCGTTTATTTTCTTAGTTGCCAGCTTCGTTTGCACTCGCAGCAACATTTGTTGTCGACACTCGCCAAATTTGTACGGCAGTGCAGCTAAAAGTATGCAATAATAAGCGCATTAATATCCGGGAAGTAAAAATAGTCCCTGGGTAAGCTCATATTGTTTGGTAAGTTATGAACTGTAAAACCCAATAGGAAATATCCGAAATAAATTTTGGTTTCAAGATATTTAGGGAATTTAAATAATCAAGCACTAAATTAAAACATACGATTTCAATGGAATTAAATTTGAAATGACTAAATGATAATTTTAAAAAGCTAACAACTAGCTCTTGGTACGTAGAATCTGTTGTACAGTGATGAACTTAAGTCTACACACAGCAGCATATTTTCCTACTTCCCTGAAGGTATACAATAACTGAAAAAACATCAAGAGTTTATTAAAAAATAGAGAGAGTATTCAAAAATATAAAAAACTTAAATTGTTTCTCTTGCTTTATAACAAAAAATAGCAAAACAAGAAAAAAGCTGTATGACAAAAGTCTGCATAGGTTAGGTTAGGTTAAATGGCTGTCCTTCCTAGGAGCCCACTTCGAAAAAAGTTTAAAATTTATCCGTTGTGATACCATACAGGTGGAGGGGAAGGGAAAAGGCAGGTGGAAGAAAAAGGTAGAAGGGGCTTGTACTAGAGGATGACGTCCAGCAGTGGCGATTTATGTTTGTATTAACCGCTTAAAGCTGCTGATGAATTTCACCAGGCGTATGATATTTAAACCCGTAATATCCGCTGCGAAATAGCGAAGTAGTGAGAGCCTTCAGGGTCCGGCACTCGAAGTGTAACCAATTAAAAATACCATAAATTTAGTTTCGAAAATTACTTTTATTCAATTCGAAGTAAAAATTGTGTGAAGATAATACAAAATTAAGAATCAGTTCACTTTTGCTCGATGTGACCACGTTTTGCCTTGATTATGGCCTTGAGATGGTCCACAAACGAATCGCAAGTTGTCGCAATGTGACTTGCAGGCATTTTGGCCCACTCGCGGACAATGGCTATTTTCAGCGGCTTGAGACTAGTGAATCTTTTAGTTCGAACCTCGCACGTCCAAGGCCACCGAAATGTTTGCCTGCTCACGACCACGACAAGCCAGGCTTGATGAAAGCGATTAGAGAGCGCCTATCTGCGGTTGCAGCGGTCCAAGTCATTACTCGTGGCGTGTACTGCCTCCTGGAGGCGAATCGCTAACTCAAATTCTCGTATGTTGCTGCTTTAGAATGAGATCAAACGCCTTTTGGATCTTGTAAGGCTTGACTTTGAGACCATACTTTAGTATGCGGCAGATGCTACGGTCAGACATCTTCAGTTCTTTCGCCATTTGATTGGCACTTCGTCGGGGATTTCAGCCAAGTCGCTTCTTCACTTTTTGAACCTTTTCACATGACGTTGCAGTGTCCACCTCCATGACGTTTTGCGATGGCGCCAGTATCAGTGTGACGAGTAATGGTGCGATAAACAAAAACTTTCTTTACTTTAAGGTGGTCGAGCTCACAAACAATCGTTGGTTGTGATTTTCTAGCCAAATAAAATGCGTTTGAAATCCATGACTGATTTTCTTTTTTCGCGATTACTCTCGGAAAAATGCTTCCGGGCGCTTCTAAACAATACTCTGGGCTGTCATTTAGCCAACAGCTGATATCGTTGCATCAGCTTGACGAGCGGTCTGAAGTTGCTTTCACTTCGAGTCCCGGACTCCGTAAATGTCTTTGGCCGTCGAGAGCAGGGCAGTTGAGAAGAAGGCACTGAGATGACTACACCTCGTCCTCCAGACAGCTCCTGCAGAAAGGAATCTCAAGCCTCACAACATAGACACCTAGCAGACAATGTCTGGTAAGGATACCTATCAAATTCGATTCCAGCGTCTTTGTTAACTTCAGAATATTTCTCGAGCGGCCCCGATCTACCCGTGGCCAGAAGGATTTCGCGACTTTGCACGTTTGCGCACTAGCTCAGCGCACGTTGAGTTGATGCGAGGCCCATCTTTCCAGTGGCACACCACAGGTTCTCAAGAAAACTCCAAGCCTCTGATATTGCAATGCAACCATCTCCAGAGTTCCCTTGACTAGCCAGCTCATCGGCCCAGCATTTGATCTCTATGCCGCTTTGACCGGGAACCCAAATGAGCTTAATATTCTGAAGTATTCTAATGTAATCGAGAAGGAAGTCAGATAAATATTTTTAACGCAATTTTTTCCCAGTAGTCAGCAAAAAAATATTTTTAATGCAATTTTTCCGAGTAATCAGTAAAAAAATATTTTTACTGCAATTTTTTTCAGTTTTTTTTTGTTCCTTGTTCACTCCTCCCGGGAGCATAGGGCCTCGACAAGACTCAGGCTTGCGTTGGTTTCGTTAATCTATTTTGCTTAGTGTGATTAGCCTGCCGCTACCAGTTCTAAGTACTGGGAATGCCCACCCGTCGTTGCTTAAGAACAACGCCTTTTAACTGTTTAGAGCGCCGTCTGTGTTTCACATTTTTCTTCCAGCAGGATCGCACAGCTGGTTGAGGGCTTCGCTAAATTTGGTGTGTCTGCGCTATTGCCGCGGTTACCCGCTTCCTCTGCTGGCGCCACTGATGCAATCTGTAACTGAGTCTTTTTCTTTGTTTTTGCTTGTTTTAGCAGCCATAATGCAAATAATGCGCTGATCAGTGTGCAGGAATAAGGATGAGAAGGATAAGTTTTCTGGGGTTGAGGAATGAGACTTTTTGTTGTGTGTTTTTAGAAAGAAGGAAGGTAGGTAAATTTGGAAAGTGCGAGGACCGTGCTTTACGTGGGATTCGAATCCACAACCTCTGGGATGGCAGGCTAGACTACCGAGACCGCGGTTTTTTCAGTAGTCAGTAAAAAAATATATTTCGGCTATGTCAGCCACTAAATAAAAGTTATTTAGTTTAATGTATTAAATATTAAATCTGGAGTCTGTAATGAAATGTTTCGCCAAACACAAAAATAATCCTCAAAAGGCTAAAAAAAACCAGCTCTCATGAAGCGTGACCCCCTTTTTTTTTTGTGTTTTTGTTTTTTTCGGGACAACGAAGTTGTTCTCAGAGCCCATCGTAGCTAAAGAGTCAGAGGGCTTGTTAACCGCGATACCCAAGTGTCCTGGGACCCATGTTAGCACCAGGATTATCTGTCTACCGACGTAGTTCAGCTTAGTTTTAAAGAACTCAACTACGCTTTAAGTGGTTGGAGGGCTGTCCAAGGCCATGAGTGCAACATTGCTGTCACAGACTGATACAGAGCTGCCTCTACATCTGTTTTCCACAACAAAGTTCATCGCTTCTTGAACAGCATACACCTCTGCTTGAAACTACTTTCAAGTACGACTACTGATGGCAAGGAGTCAAGGAACATGGAGTGAATCGTTGGATCGAGTCCCATGCCTTCTCTTTTGTCCAATGCCGGACAGGGGCCGTACCAATTCTCATTGTGTTTCACCTGCAGATGGCCTTCAAGGTCTCTCCGTGCATGAAAATATCAAGTGGTGATAGACTATATATACATATATATATAATTGGCGCGTACACCCTTTTTGGGTGTTTGGCCGAGCTCCTCCTCCTATTTGTGGTGTGCGTCTTGATGCTATTCCCCAAATGGAGGGACCTACAGTTTTAAGCCGACTCAGCAGCTGAGGAGCTTTTTCATGGCAGAAATACACTAGGAGGTTTGGCATTGTCGGGAAAGCTCCGGTGCAACAGATGGCCACAGTGCGTTGTAGTCTCGATAAGTCCTGCTAACTCCCACGAGAGAGAGTCTACACATCCAGAAGTAGATCTAAAGGATCTTGATAGTAGAAACGTCCCACGTTTTGCAGAATGTTGTCACTGATTTGGATGTCTTTGTTTCAACGTGGGACTTCCAATGGAGTTTACTACCGAGGATTGAGACTCCTTTTAGCTTAGGCAGAACGAGTCCATCAAGCTTCCTCCTTCTAGTAAGGAGGACAATGCCAGATAATACCCCCTTAAACCTTTTTCTTTTAGCTTAGGCAGAACGAGTCCATCAAGCTTCCTCCTTCTAGTAAGGAGGACAATGCCAGATAATACCCCCTTAAACCTTTTCCAATTGGGTATGTGCAGCTGGTTAGATGCAGTGGAATGTGGCAACACTAAGAGCAAATGGAAATAAATGTTGTTGTCAACTCACTTCACAACCTCAGCTCGACTCGACATGCTCTCCGCCTTTTCTCGTTTATTAAATGCAAATGCAAATTGCGTGACACGCCGACAATGCGTTGCACGGACATGTCACGCAAATGCATCCTTTCGTTGTGTGCTGTAGCTCATTTTTTTTTTGTCATTTCGCAAATTTCTGCACTAACCGGCAGTGTTGTTGTCGAGTCGAGTCGAGTATCATGCGATGGCTCTGAAGCGAGTGTTGGCACTTAACTACAGATTACAGTTAAACGCTTTTCATAAGCAACAAAGAATGTCAATTAAAGCATTTTTTCCCCTCTTAATTGGGCGGCACTTTGGAGTGCACAAAGTGGCTGCAAAGTATTTTTTTTTTTAATTATGCGCATCGAATTTAAGTTTATATTGGTTTTACACATCACAGCCTGCCTTAATTAATTTTTATAAAAATTTCATTTATCTTTTATTCTTCTCTTGCAGGCTATGCGACGCATGCGCGTCCACGCCAAAACTCGGTGTTCGTCGGCCCCAGCCCCAATCAGTTCATGATGCCACGACCGCCGCGTAAAACGCGCTCCGCCATGGATTTGCATTCGATGGTGCTCGATGAGGCGGCGGAGGTGTAAATAACAGAAAAATAATATGCGCGTATTGGAGATGATAGCGAAAGCTTTGTAAAATATATCGAGCGTCAAAGGGAGTTGAGTAAGAGCAAAATCCATTCGAAATGCACTGTCACTTTACGGCGATTCTAAAGTTTCTTACATTTAAGAGTTAAAGTAGAAAAGAAAAAAAAACGAATATTTTTTTTTGCTCACTATCTCTACTTAAGCTGTAAGCGTTTTAAGCAAGCAAACTTATACTTAGCTACTGGAAGCTGTTTTCTGTTGCACTGGTTACTTTCTACAAGTCACTACTACTATTTGCATAACCCTCGTATTTATGCATAGATATACATATATATTACATACATATACGTTTAGGAATTTTTCTTACTCTACTCTACATCTCTACTTCTTGGATTGTTCATTTTGCTCTATCAAATTGTATTTAAATATCTGAAGTTATTCTTAACCTAAATAAGTCACAGAAATTATTCAAAGTTACTTTAAGTAGTTGAGTGTTTTATACATTTATATGAATATGTTTGTAAGTGTCAAAACTAAAAATTCAAAGATATTACCAAGTATATGAAATCCTATAAAAAAAACTACAAAAAAAAATCAAATTAAAAAGTATACATTTTTTTCAACGAAATCTCCTAACTAAAATTTTAAATATATTACCAAGTAAATGTAACAACTACACAAGAACAAAAACAAAAAAAAAACAAGAAATTGAAAAATAATAGGCAGAGTGAACCAATGAGAACCTGGGACGTCAATATTCAAAAAATTCAAATTTTTATAAAAAAACAAATTATTCTCAGATTTTAATCATCTTTTGAATCAGCACTAAACAATACGAAATCTGCTCCTAAGCCCACCCTTCAAACTGCATCAGAAGACCAACTACTTCCAAATAGAAAAAGGAAATAACCATTCGAAAGACCCAAATATTCTGCACCAAATCTTAGAAAAACTCACGAAACAAAATGAGTTCGCGCTAGCGCTGCAAAGAGGCTACTAATCTTGCAAAAATCTTACAGGGTTTGATTGAAAAGTAATGACCCTTGTTTTTTTAAGCAGTTTTATTAAACCTTTTGGCTTATACAACTAATATTCTTCGAAATAGGACCCTTGAGCGTCAATACACCGCTGGTAGCGGTCCTTCCACTGCAGGAAACATTTTTTAAACTCATCCGCCGGAATCGCGTTCAATTTGGCTGTCACAGTTTCTTGGATCGCCTCGATGGAGTCGAAACGCCTCCCCTTCAGCTTTCTTTTCAGACGCGGGAACAAGAAGAAGTCCGAAGAGGACAGGTCTGGGCTGTTGGGAGGGTGGGGAAGCACCGGAACCCCCATCTTAGCCAATGCAGAGGTGCAGAGGAAGGCGGTGTGCGCCGGCGCATTGTCGTGATGAAGGGTAAAATTTGGCACACACTTTGCGCATTTCAAGTTTTCCGGTCACGATTTCCCGCACATTGTAATAAGTAAAATTTAACTTCACTGATCTCACGTAGACTACCACGACGGTCAATGGTCAAAAATTCACGAACCCGGTTCACATCTTCGCCTCTTTGCGTCGTCGAAGGCCTTCCAGATCGCTGTTTGTCTTCGACGTCCTCCCGGCCTTCCTTGAACGACTTGTGCCACCGTTTTACCTAGACACAAGACAGAGATTGGTCCCCGTAAGCCTTCTTGAGTAGCCCAACGGTTTCGGTACTCGTTTTGTTTAGCTTTACGCAAAATTTGATCGAGTAACGTTGCTCCAAAGATCGCTGCACTTTCGCCACTGCAAAATCCTAACACACTTTTAAAACAGCTTTCACGCGCGGAGCGATATTGACTGCACCGCTGTTGCCAGGGAACTGGGACCGGTTTCTAGTGGAAGGGGAAGGTCCAACGATCATTTTTTCCCACCAGCCGATTTGGTTGATCGCTTGGCAGACGCTCCGCGCGGGAAGGCTCATTACTTTTCAATCAAACCTTACATCAACCTAAATGACTAATGTTTTTTAGAATTATGCTATGGAATGCAAACGGCTTAGATTAGATTAGTTTAGATTTGTGGGGGGTTGGACAAGTGCAAGCACTCAGTCAGTTGACCATTGTACTGCGCCCGGATAGCTTTCAGTAGAAAGCATAGAGAGATAGAAAAGATAAAATTTGGGTGGTAAGACGGAAAAATTAGGTGAAATGAGGCGACTCTTCCACAAATCTCTTGGGTTCATTGATGAATCTTAAGAGATCTGGGAGAGGAAGAGTATGAACCTCATCCATGCTCAGTATATCGCAACCCAATATTCTAAGTCTGATTCTGGAAAACGCCGGCCAGCTACAGAGAAAATGCTCTGCAGTGTGCTCATCCTCAGTACACGATAGGCACATCGGGCTGTCGACGATCCCTTAAGCTGACCACAGGCGCAATTTTCCTGTTTGCTTCTTTCACAAGGCACTTGGCTCAACCCTGACCAACGTCCTCTATGGGTAGACCTCATGAAGTCGTCAATCCATACTTGAATCGATGAGGAATTGACACCTAGAAAGAGTTCAGGGCCTAGTGGCATACTTGCAGAACCTTCATTAGCCAATTTATCAGCCAACTCGTTTCCAACTTTGTTGTGTTTTGCAACACTGTTCAGTTTTGTTTTACATTCACCGACTAACTTCTAGGAGCAGCGTGGGTTAGCAAGGGCTATCAGTGCAGCTTGACTGTCACTACAAATTCCAATACTGCTAAACCGCCTTAATTATTCTAATTAGCCAGTATGCCACATTCAAGATGGCATAGACTTCCGTAAAGAATACCGTGACCATCTGTCCTGTGGCATAGGAGTACTTAGTGTCTTCATCTAAGTACCATCTAGATCCGCTACCATCACTGGTTTTGGATCCGTCGGTGTAGAAATTGTACTGATATCCCGTTAATAGGTTCTCTGGACCTAACCATTGATCTGGGATCAAAACATCATACTTCCCACAGAAGCTAACGAAAGGCACCCGATTTCCCATTGGCATCGAGAACAGTGTGCACTGCCCCAACAACTCGTGGTATATCAAATAGTGGACAGTGTTTTCTTCATTTTCCCAGAATTCCTTTAACTTGAGCTTGTACGCCGCCTTCATTGCTTCCTTTCGAATTTGAAGATCTAGAGGTGGCAAGTTCAGAATGGCATTAAGGGCATCACTAGATGTCTTACTCATGGCACCTGTGATACCCAAGCACATACTTCTCTGCAGCTTGTTTAGGGGTTTTACTCTGCAATTAAGCATTGTAGCCGTCCACCATACTACAGAGGCGTTTGTAAAAATGGGTCTAATCAGAGTGATGTACAACCAGTGTACTATCGCCGGTCTTAGACCCCATGTCTTGCCAAAGGTTCTCTTACACTGACAGAAGACTTTGAGTGTTCGAGAGACCTACTGCTCGACGTGCTTCTTCCAGATAAGCTTACTATTTAGGATTACTCCTAAGTATTTAACCTCGGAAGACAGTTGCAGTGTGTCCATTTTCAATGTGGGTAGTATCAAGCCTTCCTTATTGCGTTTCCTAGTGAAAAGCGCTATGGTAATTTTTGTAGGATTCACCGAAAGGCCATGCAATGCGCACCAATAATCAATCTTATTTAGAGCTACCTGAATTTTATTGCATATAGCTTCAAGTGATCGTCCTGAGATTAGTACGCACACATTGTCTGCGTAGGCTTGGATGTGTCCAATTTCCTGCAGATCATTAAGAAGAGAGTCCACAACAAAATACCAAAGTAGGGGAGAGAGTAGCAACCCTTGTTTTTCAGCCCAAATATGCGAATTTTGCTTACTAAAGTAGCCATTAACCCAAAAACGGGTACTCAAATGGCTACACATCATAAGTGGGCCTGAGCGCGAGGAACTCATTTCACAGATCGTCGACTTTCGTAATTCGAATGAACGATTTGTAAACTTCGTTGAGGCGTAAATCATTCCATGATGAAATGTTAATGAATACTGATAAAAAAGTATGTATTTAGTTTGGCAGTAGTCACTCGTCATCTGCCTTTATCCCTCCTGGAAAAAGTACCTCTAGTCTGTCCACTCTTTATTTACTTGGTAGCCATAGACTTTTAAAAGGTTTAAACAACTTATGAACCTTCTGAAGAACAAAGTCAAAATGCTTACAGGCATTCTCGAGAGCCACAACGGATAGTGAAGCCATAAACTGCGTTTGTCGATTCTGTGACTCGTCAGTGCAGTCTAAAGAAGAAGAAGCATGCATCTTGGCCTGGTATTGCCGAAAAAATGGGCATACGCTCAACTCAGCTCTATACCGCATAAGATCTCTTAAGAGAACTATGCCTGGATGAAATATTGTTAGAAGTAGGAGGTATAGTAGGCCTTATGAGACAGCGGACCACTTTCTGTACGTCTGCCCGGGCTGCGCTCGAATCAGGCTTGAGGCCTTTGGCACTGATGTGTTAAGAAGCGACCACCTTGGCTCCTTGGCACCACAAGTTCTACCAGTACTCAGATTTCTTCGGAGGTCGGGTAGATTTAAATAAAAATAAAAAAAGAAACCGGAGTATAGTCCAATGGACGTAATGTTGTTTGAATGCTGTACTTGCTAGTTTGTCCCGACGAAAAAAAGGAAATATGATTGGGATGATATTTCTTTCATATCAACCGTAGAATCGAAGCTTTCGTTTCCTTTTTGCTCTAATTAATGTTTTTTCAGGGAAACCAAAACAAAAAAAAAAAAAGAATCAAAAGCAACTCCAACGAAGGAGTATCTCTTTAGTAGATTTATATTTCGCAAGAAGAATATGACGGAAATGCGGCTCCCAAGAACGCTTACTCTTCATTAAAAAGTCTGAGAGACCATTGGACATTGGAATTTAAGGGGCATGGTAGCTGGAGCTTACAGTGTCACTCCTCTTTTTAGCACCTAAATATTTTATCTATCTAATCTTATCTGCCGTGAGACAACTAGCACAGCTTCCTCAGATAAAATTAATTCACATTTGTGCAATAAAATAAAGTAATGACTAAAAATCTAGAATAACTGACGTTTTAAAGCTTAATCTCTCTGTAAAATAAAATTGTAAAAATAATCAAGCCAACCTGCAATTTAACCTTTGCAACAGAAAATAAAAAAATACTATTTCAAGCAAATTTCTACTGATTCAAGACGATTGCAAAGTGAAAAGAACGAAGTTAGGAGAAAAATTATTTTCGTACTAAATCAATTAAGAAACTTGAAAAATGGAAAAAATTACAAAATTACAAAAATTAATCAAAACATTGGCAAAAAAAGTACATTAGCAAGATTTGTAGTTGTAGTGTGTACAGTTAAGAGCAAAAGGGAAATATCAGCAACACAAGCAAGGGTAAAAACAACAGCAACAAATTTAACTAAGAATAAATTAAGCCAAAGTAAAAATAAAAAAATAATAAAAATATTTATATAATAAAAAATGTTAAGAAACTGAGTACTAAAAATTTAAAGGATAAAAATATATTTCTTAAACTTTTTTTTTAAATTTATTACTATGTGAACTTATGCATATGAAAGCGAGAAAACTAAATATTTAGAGTGTATTTTTACAATATGCAACTATTTACAAATATGTATACATGCCGACATATACACCTGTGTGCACAATAATAGCAGCGCGTCATATTGCAAAGTTTTGACTATTGATTTTTATTTACTTTTTTTATGCTTTATTAAAAAGAGAGGCTTTATATTACGACAAAAGCCATATAATTGCAGGTTTCATACTTTGGGCACTTAAAAGAATAAAATAAAAACTTAAAGAAAAAAATTTTAATTAATCAAAATTTCAAACTTATTTTTTTATAAAACAGAACTGTTATTTATATAATTTTTTTTATTTTTTTATTAGAAAATAAAGTTTATACAACAAAAAATAAAGTTTATACTACAACAACAAAGTATGATTCCAGGCTTCAAATTTTTTTTATTTTTTTTGTAAAAGAAAAATAAAGTTTATACTTAAGAAAACCACATAATTGCAAGTTTCACACTTCAAAAAGTTCAAAAAATTTCATAAAAATTTTAAAGTTGGTTTTTATATAATTTTTTTATCAATTTTCATCATTTTTCTATTATGAAAACCAGATAATTGCAAGTTTTAAACTTTACGCAAAACTTAAATAAAAATATTAAAAAACAAAATAAATACTAATAAAACTAATTAGTTAAATATTAAAAAGAATTTTAAAAAACTTATTTATAATTTCAAATTTTTTAATTTATAATATAATTTAATTATAAATAATAATATACTTAAAAAAATGCATCAAATTTTCAAGCTTGTTTTTTAAGGAAGCAAAATTTTTTTAAATATTTTTTTATTTTTTATTACAAAATTATAAAAAAATTATTAAATTAAAAATTATAAAAATTTATAAAAACCAGATAATTGGAAGGCTCAAACTTTGCGCGAAACTTAAGAAAATTATATGAATTAAAAATTTTTTTTTAAATTTAGTTAACAAAAAAAAATTTATCAAAATGTCAAACTTCTTTTTTATAAAACAAAACTGTTTATATATATTATTTTTTTTTAAGTTTAACCATATAATTGCAAGTTTTAGACTCCTAAAAAATCAAAAACTTTCATGAAAATTTCAAACTTGTTTTTATATAATTTTTTATTTTTAATATTATACTTAAAAAAATTAATCAAATTTTCACACTTAGTTCTTTGTAAAACAAAATTTTTTTTTTTAATATTTTTTTATTTTTATTACAAAATTAGAGTTTTCCGAAACAAAAACCAGATAATTGCAAATCTCATACTTTGCGCAAAATTTAAAAGAGTTAAATAAATTTAAAAAATTTCAAAAAATGATATTTTATCAGTACTTCTTAATTTTTAATATCATACTTAAAAAAATTAAAAAAACTTCATAAAATTTTCAAACATATTTTTTATAACACAAATTTGTATTTTAATATTTTTTTTTATTTTTTATTACAAAATTAGAGTTTTCTATAACAAGAACCAGATAATTGAAAGTCTCAAACCTTGCGCAAAACTTAAGAAAATTATATAAAAAAAAAAAAAATGTGAACAAAATTTCAAATTTAGTTTGAAAAAATTAAAACAAAAATGCATGAAAATTTTAAACTTATTTTTTATAAAAAAAGTGTTTTTGCATAATTTCCTTTATTTTTAATATTATGTATATCTAAAAAAATTCAAAAAAAAATTGATCAAATGTTTTAAATTTATTTTTCATGAAGCAAACTTTTTTTTTATAATAAATAATATTTTTTTTTAATTTTTATTGCGAAATTAAAATTTTCTATAACAAAATCCTGTTAATTGCAAATCTCAAACTTTGCGCAAAACTTAAGAAAGTTATATAAATTAAAACAAAGTGTTATCAAATTTTCAAATTTAGTTTTAAAAAGTTAAAAAAAAATTCATTCAAATTGCAAATTTGTTTTCTATATAATTTTTTAAGTTTATAGTGCAACAAAAACCACATAATTGCAAGTCTTAGACTCCAAAAAGATCAAAAAATGTTATGAAAATATCAAATTTGGTTTTTATAAAGAAAATTATTTATTAGATAATTTTTTTATTTTTAATGTTAAACTTAAGAAAATTTAATTTTAATGTTATACTATAAAAAAAAAATTTATATAATTATTTTTTTATTTTTTATTAAAAACTTAGGATTTTCCTTAACAAAAGCCAAATTGCAAGTTTCAAACTTTGCGGAAAAGTTTTCTTTTTAATTTCAACAAAATTTCAAATTCTTTTGTCAGAATTTTGAAAAAAATTGTGGGTATGCGATTTTGTAGTTAAATTTTTGCGTTATTTTGCGCTCATTTAAAGAGGCCCGTAATTTGCGTTAATTTTTGATACTTAAAATTTCGAACATTATACGGAAGAAAATGCACTAACAAAATTGGCAAAAATCAACACGAATTTTGAGCCACCTCAAACTTTCAAACTATTTTTTTGTCCCTATGCTTCCATATGGAGCGATGGGAATAGCTATACTCGTATATACATCAAACTAGCACTTTATTATACCGAAATTCAAAGGGTTATAAAAGTGCATGGTCGAAGATTCTCTAAAAATTCTGCTCTAATTTTGTACGAAGTGTGAAACTTTAAGTTATGTGCTTTTTGTTGTAGCATAAGTTATATTTTTATAAAAAAAATTAATAAAAGAAATAGTCCAAACTTTCCAATATCCACGCTGCTAGTATAGCGAACACAGCTGTACTTGTGGTAAACTATTCTACGTAGTATAGGACGAATCGTTGACCTTTTCTACTTGAAGTTCCGTTAGTAAAAAAGTTTACTATTTAGTAGTAGTTTGTTACACAGAAATATCTGAAAGATTTGTATAAAACAACAACTAATAAAAAGTGGCCAATTACTTATGTAAGTACGTAGCGAAAAAAGTATAAGTAGCGTATATTAGATTACATTAGCGTGAATATCTTTTTGTTTCAATAACTTACTTCTATTGTATTCTAAAACAAAACAACTACAAAAACACTTTACAAAAAGTTTTGGTTTCACTCACGAAACCAAAACAAGAGCAATGGCAAAAAAGCTTTATGAAAATGTATGAAAAAATAAAACCTAAGAATTAAGCAAAGCGTACTCCGGAGACGTTATCAGGCATTGAAGTTAGTCGATAGTTGAGTAAGCAAAAAAAAAAAAAGTATATGTAGATTAAGAAAATATTACATTAAAATTTCAAGAGCAACTTTTTAATCAAACTATACCAAATATGTACATAATATACATACATACAAACAAAAAACTATATTTATGGAGGTCAAATATTTATAATGAACTAAGCACTCTAAAATTTGTCAAGAGTTTTTAAAACCCCACATTTGTTTCTTCTCATTATCCTTTCACTGCAATTTCGTATGTATACTCGATAATAATATATATTAAAGTTTTCAAGAAAAAAATGGTATTTTTTCATAAAAGGTAGAATTGTACAACGAAAAAATATTAATCCATATATGAATACTTGAATGTACAGCAACCAAATATCATTGTAATAAAGTTGATGATAAAAAAAATTAATAAAAATTGTTGGAAAATCACAAATGAATTGGTTTATTTGAAATTACGGTATATCTTATAGAAGATTCCAGGTAAGAAATTTTCTCGGTTAAATACTCCCATTGCACTCATTAATCCGTGGCGTAAACCAGTTATACACGAACAGGAACGTGGTGTTTCTATGGCAGGCCTCCTAATTATTTCTATTTTTATTGAAATTGATTAAATAAAAAATGTTATTGATTAAAAAAAATTATTACAAAAACTAGTTCATTTAGTTTAAAAAACAATATCGAACATGATATATGACCATGTTCAACTGAACGACCTTCTTGTGGAAGAACAAAAAGTATGCGTCCGAGCATCCCAAGGGTGTAAGGAACAGCTAGTTATAGACCAAGTAATTCTGGGGCATTTGAAAAAACAAAATCGACACCTGTATGCAGCATACATCGACTGGCGTTCTGTCCCACTCTCTTGGCTAATAGCTGTGCTGCGGTTATATGGGGTTAAAGAAACAATGACATCGTTCTTACAAAGGATAATGCGAAGTTGGAGAATCAGAATCAAGCTTCCATACTACACCAATGAAATCCACATCCGCAGTGACATTTTTCAAGCCGATTCGCTTAGCCCTCTGTGGTTCATTTGGAAAAATTGATAGATTGCGTAATTAGTTTCTCTAAAGATATCCGAATGCCCATGGGATTTGATAAATGCCGAAAAATAAAAATTGCAAGGGCAAAGCTATAAATATTGACTCGGTTGCAGATGACCACCAAAGCAGGCATTAAGGAAATGGAAAAAGGTGAAGTTTATAAGTACCTTGGTGTATTGCAAAACAACGATGTTGAAACAATACAAATGAGAAAAAAGCTTATACTACAGTAGCTGTGTTCTCTCTGACCAGAGCAGACGTGTGTTTTCTTTTTCCTGCAACTAAGTGAAACTAAACGCAACGGTGAAACGAAAAAATTGCAACCAAATTGAAGACGAAATGTCTTCAAATAAATTAACCAAACTTTTGGACACTAATAAACCAAGTGTGAGTAATAAAAATGATAACAGGAGAAATTATTGGACGCCCAGGTAGATAATATGGAGTGCAATGAAAACGCCCCAAATGATAAACCACCAAGGTGGTGCTCCCACCTATCAAGGTTTTAGTGCAAGATAGTGACTTTATAAAGAATCTTTTGCTAAAAAATGGTATATCCGATTTTTTCTTAAAAAAAATATCAATCGGTGTTAAAATTATAAGTGAATCAAGTGATACGTACAACAAAATAAAGGAACTGTTAAAAGAAAAGTCGTGCCAGTTTTTTACTCATGACCTTAAAAACGAAAGGTCGTTTAGTGTTGTCCTCTATGGACTTTTTCCCCCGGGCCCGGAGTTTTCAGCGGGGCCCGGACTCGAGGGTAATTCCAAGAAATTTCCTGCTTGAAAAAATATAGTAAATAATACTTCTACCAGAGTTCCGTCACAGACTTTTTTTGGTGTCATCATTTCAAATGTTATGATCACGATTACGAAGAATACATATAATATGGTGATTAGGGTGTCCCAGGCTACAAGGGGGAATTTTTTTTTTCGGAATTTCAATACGCACACCCTTTATTTTTTTTTCCATTTGACTCTAAAAACTTAAATATAAAATATTATTGAGATCGGATGTCATTAACCCGTGCCGACTTGATGTCAAACTTTGAGTTTAAAAGTTAGTATGAAAGCTATAGGCTCACAATAGAGAAAGATTTAATTGAATTTTTAGATTAATGAAATAAATAAAAATAAAACACATATTTCGTATTTATTTTCTTTTTATTATAAAACATCGAATTTTCTTTTCAAAGTTTGCTTTTTACAGTCGGGATATACCTGTCGGTGTTCTTGTACGCAACGTAATAAAAATTGCTTTTGCTCCTCTTGAACAGTGATCAAACCATGGAAGTCTTGCATTAACTTAACCGCTCTTTCTGCCGTATCATTAACTGCTTTCAGTCCTAGCAGCTTCTTTTTAGCCTGTAGAAACGAATCATCATTTGACCACGAAGAGGGGCACTTGTTCAGAAAATTGTCGGCAATCTGGAGTCGATTAAACAGGAACTTGCTTTTGACAGAGACGAAGTCATCAATGTTTCTCTCTGAAATTAAAACAGATAGATCAGTTATCAATTATACCTATTAGCAAACTTAGTCATAGAACAAAATCAAACCTTAATTAACGTACCAAAAAGTGGGCCACAGAGTTCTTCTTTGGATGCAATGTAGCGTTTATTGTGGGCTGTTGGGTTTTCTCTAGTTAAGTTAGCAATCATTCTTACTTTAGTTTCTAGATCGACATCATCACCAAATAAAGCCAGAATAGATACTTCATCTGTCAAATACCACAAATGCTGGCAAAACTTCTGCAAAGCTGCTTTTGAAATGCTTTTGTCTATTGTTTCGTAATTTTTCATGGCCTTCAAAAAACACAAATCCTGATACGGCGCCTTTACTGCTAAAATACATTGGAGCCAGGGTTTTACGTAGGATGTCACGATGAACAGACATACGTCCAACAGAGCTGCCTTATCCTTGTTTGAAATTCTGAATTGAGAGCTAAGTAACGATATTTTTAATGAATAAATGGCTCTCGCCATCCATCGAGCCTGGTGCATAGCACCTGGAGGCCGAATCTTATATTTCTTTTCTGAATCTCCGCCAAGAAATATAATTGAAAGCTCAATTAATTCGCGATAGTCATCTCTAACGATTTCTTTGGTTAATTCAGTTTTGTAGAATTCTAGCACCTTGTCAATTTCCGAAACATTAAAACAAGATAGCTTTTCTGTACAGCTTTGTTTTTTCTCAGGATCGATATTTTTCCAGTTTTCTCGGAATTTCTTGAATAATGGGATGTCTGGGCTTGTAGTTATTTGACTGATTTTCGCTTCAAACACGCCTTTAAGTACTAATTCGTAAACGTGATGACGGCAAGCAAAAATAAGCACTTCTCTACCCAGTTTTTGTTCGAGAAGCACACATGCTCCATTTATGCGGCCTATGTTAGAAGCAGTAGTATCACAACAGAGAATCTGCGCTTTGTCTTCAAGGTTCCAGTTCGTAATAGCATCCCAAACTGCGTCTGCCTGTCCTCTTCCTGTCGAGCTATCCAATTTAGGAACAGCAATAATTTGTTCTTTATTATCGTACGTAATAACTACCGGTAGGCGTTCTTCTTTACAGTTTTCCGTCCCAGTGGACAGTTACCGTGTCCGGGACCTTGTTTTGAAAATCAATTTTTATAGCTTCAGCACGTTCTTTTCGCATTTCCGTACGAACTCTATAGATGGAGGACTTGCTTATAGGGAATTCATCCGTATTGTGACCCAGAGCCTCAATAGTAGCTTCAATTATAAAGACAGAATCTCTCACACTTAATTGACACCTGTCTAATGCGGCAACTAACTTGGGAGTTATAATATTTTTCCGCATAGAAGTTTTATCGGGCTGAGAGGAGGCTTCTCTTGCGCTGGGCCTATTTTCTTCTAATTCTATTATTTCAGAGTCAGAAGATGACTTTTCTAGTGGTGGTTCGTAAGATGATGTTGATGGTGCTAAGGATGAAAAATTTTTAGCACGTCGCTTTTCCTCCTCGATGATTCTAAGGCGCGTCCTTTCCTCTTTTTTTGTTAGTTTTTTGTCCACTCCGGCTAAGTGACCGGGCCGCCCTGGTTCTCTTTGGCGCTGCAAGAAGATCTTATCTTCATTTATTTTAATCGATTGAAGAGCATTGGCATGTGCGATGTCAAACAAATTGTTTAAGTTTGAAACAAACTCCTGTCGACGCTGTTCAAACACTTCTTGAGTTTTTTTCGCATTTTTTTGCAATTCTCTCCAAACTTGGTATAAGTTAACTAGTTTCTTAACACAGTGAGATATTGATCTGGTCGGTATACGTGCCTTTTCCCAATAAATAATACACTCACGAATTGTGAGATTTGCACTTTCATTGACACTCAAGTTCACTTCACGAATATTATAGAACAAAACTGCCAGTACTTGCCCGTTAGAGGGAAGTTTAGAACCGGTAATTTGATGTTTTACGTCCCCTATTAAAAATATTTCCTTTTTGGAACTTCGTAACTCCACTGACATGTTGACTACACGAAAAACCCGCGATTACTAATAAAACAAACAAGTAATTACACGCAATCAATCCGACAGTTCGCGCGCGCCGTACTATACAAGTACCGTTAGGTTTCCGCGCAACTCGGCACGGGTTGCCGTGATTCTAAATAGACGAAACTTTATTTTTAGATGTTTTGAGACCATTCGAACAAAATAAGAGGGTGTGCGTTAAAAAAAAACACTTTAATTTTTTTGGGACACCCTAATGGTTATACAAAAATGTATATTATTGAGCTCTTATTAAAATGGAACAATTTATGCTACTGATTTATAAGGTAATTAATAATTATAGTGATGATTAGATTAAATTTAGATAGTTGTATTTTAAATGAAGACCAATTTTGAAACGTAGTTATTCTTTAAAGCAATTTGTCCTTACGTTGATAAAGAATCAAATGTAGAGATAGCAATAATACTTTTTATAGACTCAGAGTCGAGTAACAGGATTGGCAACTTTGTATTTGGAATCTGATATTATAAGAGCTTTTGCCTCAGCTAAAGCAAGAAAAGCAAAATTCTAAGCATCGTGGAAGTCATTTTCAAATATTTGTAAGGCTCACAAAATGAATAAAAAATTTTAATTTTTTTCAGCTGCGTTTTTATTTCAGATCTGCTGAAGAGTTTTCTAAAATTCATTTTAATCAATATTTCATAATTAATTCTATCAAAAATTGTATCAATGAGTTTTTCAATGTTTAAATGTTATACCACTATAACATAATACGCATTTTGATAAATAAAAAAAAATTGAACGGGCCCGCATCTCAAGTTTCCCCCGGGGCCCGAATACTCTCTCCACGGCCCTGGCTCGGCCAAACACCCAAAAGGGTGTACGCGCCAATTATATATATATACGAGTATATATATAATAGTGCTCACACTCACCAACGTAAACTAACGAGAGCCCCATGCAAATGACAAATCATCACCGTTCCGTAATATCGTGCATATATCGTTGACATGGGATTTTGGATTGTTTCCGTGGAAACGTGTCAGCTGATTACTCTCTCACCACACAGTGTTGCCAAACAGTACATTTCGAAATAATTTACAAAAAAACTTAGAAAAATTTTAATAATAATTAAAATATACCCATACTGCGAACGAGCCCACTCAAACTAAAAATACGATTTTTAGTATATCTTGATCGTAGCGCCATCTAGAGGGTATATTTTTCTCGAATACATTACCTTTTATGTAGTTAAGATATACTATATGCCAAGTATGAATCGAATCGGACTACGAAATAGCGCCACCTATACCAATTTTTCTAAAAGTAGTTTCTCCAACTATATATGGTACCTACATATTAAATTTGTATAATATAGTAACTCATTTAAAATCAAAATATTATATGCACTAATTTTCCCCCATAAGTAACCAACTGGCTTTCTCGCGTGCAATTTTGCAATTATCAGAAGCATACATACAAACGCATCGCAATATTCACATCGTCTGTTCGCCCTGTTCACAACTGCAAGCACAGGAAAGAGCGCAGAGAATGCATACTGATGCATGTGTGTGTGTATGTTTGTCCTCTTGTATGTATAACCCGCTTCAATATTTAACGTCATGAATTATCTCTCACTGAGCGCTTGAATCACAAGTACGACCGCCGCCGCTTATTAACCCCGACAAGAACAACAAAAACTGCGAACGCACATAAGTACATCAAGAGCTCATCAACGTCATAACGTTGACAACAGCTGATGGAATGACTGGCGACAGCACTAACTTGCTGACTGGCAGACTGATTGTTCGCTGAGCACTCGAATGCCGGTTCACGCACAAGGTCAGGTGGTGGCAAGAGTGGTGTCGTAATGGGTTAACTGGTGAAATTTGAGAAATAGCGAAAGGTCGATTAAAATTCCATGTAAGAGTGCATAAGTAAATGTACAGTACGCAAGTAAATGAGCGGATTAACAATAACAAAATTGAGTTGAGTATGCAGTGGCTTATGAGAAAGTTTTGAAGGTTAAGATCATAGCGAATTAAAAATAATTCCTTTTTAATTTCGATTAATTGCAGTTGGCTTTCTGCGAAATGTGTGAGGATATACACAGGTGGACATTAAAATAGATGCACCTCACTTCGGTACGAAAAATTAATTTTTTTAATTAATTAATTTTTTTTATTTTATAGGATCTTTTAAAATTTAAACTAGTTACAATAGCAAAAAAGGGGAAATTCATGTGGTCATTGAAATATGTACGAACCGTCTCAAAGCCATAGTCAAGGCAAAAGGTAATTAATTCTTAATTTTGTATTATTTTCACACATTTTTCCCTTTGAATTGAATAAAAGTAATTTTCCAAACTAAATGTATGGCCTTTTTAATTGGTTTAAAGATTTACCCCAAGCAGTTAAATACCTTTTATATATTTTTGCCTGTACTTTATTTAAGTTCAAATAAATCTAAGCTGAAAACTTAGTGAAAAAAAAAAAATGAACCCAACGAATTTTTATAAAAATCTAAAACTTTTTATTTCGCATTTTTAGGAAAATTTTGGGTATGCAGTTTGAGTTCGGTCAAAAATAGCGTTAATATTTTCTATGGAACGACAGATTTTTTTTCTAACCAACATCGTTACAGCGAAAAAACCGATTTTTGTAAATTTCTGATATGTTTTTTTTTAATTTTAATTTTTAACCACCTTATATCAACTCAAGTAAAATGTTTTGTGTTGTTGTTTTTCATGTAATTCGTTAAATTTTCTAGTATCATGTTGTTGTTGTTGTAGCAGTAACTTTGCCCTGTTAGTGTAGTGTAGTCATCGATAGTCTTCGTCTAGCTCGTCTAAAGGTAGGCCCAAGAAACATGCTATATCGACAGGTTGGGTCCAGAGGGAGAGAGGTGTTATATGAGTGGGTTTGATGGGGCATGTGAAAAGGTAGTTCAAGCTACTAAATCAAAAATATTAGCCATCCCCATTGATTTTTTAGATTTTATTCAGAAAAAAGTATTATAAGTCATAAAAACACACCCTGTGCCAAGTGAATACAGTTTTCTCTACTCAATAAAAAGCAATAAAAGTTCAGCACTTCAGAACATGCAATTGAAAGCCGCGATTTCACATTTCATGTACGCCACTACATTCACATTAAAAGGCTTTCACTACTACCCCTGCAAGCACTAAAGTATTCCATTTATGTGTTCAATGTAACGCATCTGCGAACTGCCAAGTGCATAATGCCGGTAAATTCATGCGAAATTCGAACCAAACTCCTTGCATGAGCCACAAACCAACTTAAGGGCACACGTCTTGATAATAAACTTTATTTTCAAATTTCATGTAAGCATCGCAATTGCTTTGCTCCCCTTCATTGCACTTTTCTTTTCGAAGCACGTTTTGGCAATTTATTATCAGCGAAGATTTGTCGCAGTTTGGCACTGCATGAAAATTAAAAAAACTTACAATCGTTTTCATATTCCAATGTATTTCCGTTGTATTGCACGAAATAAAAAGTTTTGACCCTTTGCCGCCAAATGTCTTTAGTGAGACGCAACTCATCATGCGCACAGTGCATCGGATGGGTTCTTCAATAGTTTTATGTTTGATGAAGGCAGCTGTGCGCTACAACGCTCTGCGATCACCCGCGAGGTACCTATATATTAGTTTGGGGAAAAAGAAATCCATTATTTTTGCGTACAATTTTTGCGCAAATGGTGGACGTGGTGGTGTTTAATGGTGGATCTTTAGCTCCTGGGCGATGCTACGACTGCTGACATAAAGGTAAACTTTGATTATTTCTGTGATTTTATAGACAGAACGGAAACGGCGAAGCAAAATTGCAGTATCGGCTCCATGAACACCATTTACAATTTCAGCGGCCTGGCTTACATTTCCGCCTTTATCAAAGAAAAACTGTAAAATGTACCGAATTTTCTGTTTGTTGACTTCCGCTGTAACATCCTAACACCCTGTAACTCACAACTGAATAGAAGAAACAAAAAACAGCAAACGAATTTTTGAACTGTGAAATGTTGATTTGACAACGCGCATAAACTTTAAATAGTTTGATTATACTTTACCAGATATCGATCACTGCAGCCATCTACCGAGAAAATAGTGGATTTCTCCCTTAAATAATGCAATTAAAAAGGCCATAAACTTTGTTTGGGAAATTACTTTTATTCAATTCGATATGACCACCCTTTGCGTTGACTACGACCTTCAGACGGTCCAGAAACGAATCGCAAGTTGCCCGAATGTGACTTGAAGGTGTTTTGAACCACTTGCGGGCAATGGCTTTTTTCAGCGCCTCGAGACTAGTAAATCCTTTAGTTCGGACCTTACACTCCAAAATGGCCCAAAGAGGATAATCCATCGGATTCGCGTCTGGTGAATTAGAGAGCCATTGTGTGGACGTTATAAAGTTCGTAGCGTTGTTCTCAAGCTACTCTGTGTTCTCTCGAGCTTTGTGAGACGGTGTCTAGTCCTGTTGAAACGTTAATGTTCTCCCACCGAAATATTTGTCTGCTCACGGCTCCAAAGCAACTTCCGGAATTCTTGTTCAATAATATTTCGCATGTATCTTAACGCCAGGCTCAATGAAAACGATTGGGGGAGCGCCCATCTGTGGTTACAGGTGCCCAAACCATTACGTGTGGCGGGTGCTGCCTTCTGGTGGCCAATCGTTGACTCAAATTCTCGTATGAACGGTCGGTCAAATAAATAATATCGTTTTTGGAGTTTACGAATTGCTCAGTTTGAAAATTTTTCTCGTCAGATAACAAAATGTTCGGAAATTGACCACTTTCGGCCAAGCGAAGCAGCTTCTTCGCTCTCTCAAGTCTGACTTGTTGCTGCTTTGGTGTGACATCATGCGCCTTTTGGATCTTGCAAGGATTGACTTTGAGATCATTTTCCAGTTTGCGGCGGAGGCTACGGACAAATATTTTCAGTTCTTTCGCCATTTGACTGGCACTTCATCGGGGATTTCGTTAAAGTCGCTTCTTCACTTTTTGAACTATTTCACGTGACGTTGCAGTCTTTTGATGACCACCTCCATGACGTTTCGATATGCTACCAGTTTCATTGAAACGAGAAGTGGTGCGATAAACAGAAACTTTATTTACTTTAAGGTGCTCGAGCTCACGAACAATCGCTGACTGTGATTTTCTGGCCAAATATAATGCAATCAAACTTTTAGGTTTGAAATTCATTACTGATTTTCTTTCTTCGCGTTTACTTCTAGCGAAATGCTTCCGCGCGCTTGTAAACAATACTCTGAACTGTCATTTAGCCAACTTATAGACAGCTGATGCATGGGCATGCGCGAACGGTGTGAAGTTGGTTACACTTTGAGTGCCGGAACTTGTAGTTTACTTTATACAATTCGTCCAAGGCTATTCTACAATAGTTTTTTATCGAAAACTGAAAGTTTGCCAGTTGTTTCTGCAATCTTCTTCACGTTTAAGTAATTTTTTTTTTTTAAACCAGCCATTTCGTCAAATTGGGGAACAAAAAGTAGTACGAGTGATCTGAGGGAGTCAAGTCTAGAGCATAGGGGAAAGGTGAAATGAGCTGGAGCTCTATTTCCATTCTATTAGTTAATTAATTAATGCGACCACAACTATTGGTGAGCTGGTGCGTTGGTAGAAAAGCCAAATCACTCGACTTACTCGATTCAAACGAATGCCAACACAAATTGATATACCACTCTGGCCGCAACTTGGTGTGTGTTCTTCCAAGAAATGCTGCTAATAAAACACCTCGCACGATATCTGGTGCACAAGACAAAGTCTTTCCGTCAGTCCGAACAAAACGAACTTATTCTTGTTCACCATAAAACGGAAATTGGATGGACTTAGTATTCTAGAACTGAAAGGTGTGACGCTCAGTCCCACTGAGAAAGTTAAATATCTAGGAGTAATCTTTCCAACGCAAAGGAGGCTTACCTCTACCTCGAGTAGCAACAGCAGGTACCGCATCAGAAAGATCAAGTCGAGAAGAACCTGGCTTCACTATGTCTACCCAACAGGCGCCGGTTGGCACGAGAAAGATATGACTGCCGCGCTTTCTTTAACTCGACCAAAATCGCGTAAGAATCTTTGATAAGAAACTGACTTGGGAGCCACATGTTTCATTAAAGATGGATCGCGTATTAAAGATTTTTCAACAATTCCATAGAGCCTTCTAGTAAAACCTGGGGCCTGAAACCTGCTGCGGTCTTGTAATTATACTCAACACTTATCAGACCACTCATCACTCTGAGGTTTGGTGCTGGCGACGCACCATGGTTCCCTTTGGATGTAGACTTCATAAATATGGTTACTGGCACAAATACGAAACTTCGGGACACAGTGAAATCTCTAAAATGCTAACTGAGCAGTATCCACAGTTTTTGGCTCCTAGGGACGTTCTTGCGATATTAGTTTCATTTGGAAGAAAATTTTATGAAAAATTTGCATGAGCGATGCAGTAATGAAGTATTTTCTTTACCGATGGGTGCAAGAATAAAATAGGTTCAGGAGCCGGATGGTACTTAAACGAGAGTAGTAGGTGGCAGGTAATAGGAAAGCCAGCAGCAAGAGGAAGCGGGCAACCACGGTAATAACGCAGACACACCAAATTTAGCGAAGTCCTCAACCATCTGTGCGATCCTTCTGGCAGAAAAATGTGAAACACAAATGGCGCTCCAAGCAGTAAGAAGGCGTTGTTCCTAAGCAACGACAGGTGGGCCCCACTATTTAGGGCTCGTAGCGGCAGGCTAATCACCTACCCTGCCAGAAATCAACACAGATTAACGAAACCAACGCAAGACTGACTATTGTCAAGGCCCCGAGAAGAGTGAAGAACAAAAAATAAGTATCATTACGCTAAGGGAGGAATGGCAACTGTTTTTCAAACGGAAATTTTTGCCATTCTAAAAGTTGCAGAATGAATAGTCGAGAGAAGATGAAGAATATTTCTCTCTGACGGTGTTGAGCCTTTTTCGCGACATTTTTTATTTTTATTTTTTCATAAATAGTTGGCAATATTGTTAAGTTATCCGCTTTAGTTAGAGTTTAAACACCCATACGACACCAGACATCATTCGAAATTAAAATGAGACAGACAGACTAATTCTCTCCAGTAACACAGCAACTTACAAATTTTTTTATATGAATGGTTTATTGCAGTTTTCCCACTTGGCTGCCGGTATCAGCAGAAAATTTAGGGCCACAACAAAGCGCTTGATTCAATGTACGCGTAAACAGAACGATCATCATCGTCAGTGTCATGGCTAACAGCACTGCTATCGCTTCGTTTACGCGCCATTTTTATTAAATTTCGCTGCTTTATTATTTGGTAATGCCTTTGGGCCTTTCACCCAGCAAGCAATTCTAGTAAAACAAAAAGTCAAAATGAAGAAAAAAAATTCAGGACAAATAGAAATTTTAAGTGGAGTACGAGTACTTTAATTCACATTCCTCTTCAACTATTTTTTAAAAATTGTTAACAAAATAATTGTCCGTAAGATTTGCATGGAATTTTTTTTTATAATTATGCAACTCTAATAATTATAATGTCAGAAAATGAGTAGTTTTAAGGGCTTTAAAAATTTCAAATAATATTGATCACTAAACTTCTCCCATGAGATTATGTTATACTACTACTTTTTATGCCAGCAAATACATATGTAGCAACTTCAGAACTGAAAAAACAAAATTCCATAAAATTTCTCCCATGCAATTTTATATTCTATGCAAATTTAATAATTATAATGTTACCAAATAGTAGTTTTAAAAGCTTTAAAAATTAAAAAAAAATTCTGCCATACGATTTCTCCCATGCGATTTTGTTGTTTAGTATGTCGGGTCAATTCCGGAAAAGTAGGAGTTTAACCTGTTACACTATCCATAACGTAGCTGTGCCAAGGTTACGCGGGACTCTCGGGGAAGTTGGAGCTCTTCATCAGCAATGAGGGGTAGTTGGACTCCGATGATGGCATTCGGGGGTCGGGAACTTAAGCAGGTGGTAAGAGTCTCCCGATAAATATCGTTATTTGTCTGTCTGTACACTATCCGATCCAGTGATTGTTGGTCTGTTTTGTTCTGGATCTCGTCTTTGTAGTTGAGGAGGTGCCTCCTAACATGGCTGGGAGGTGACTCAGACTCAATCAGGTATCTGCATGGGTGAGACCTGTGGTAACACCCTTAAAGGAACTGCTTGGTGAGCAGGTTATTATGCTCCTTGACAGTAGTGGGATCAGGAGACATCCTGTCGCAGTCGTAATGGCAGTTTTTTGACAAGTCTGTAGCTTCGTCCACTGCGAATCACTGGCTCCACGTGACAAGACAGGTGCAGCATAGTTTACAACCGGCCGGCGTATTGCTTTAAATATCGATAGCAACATTTCTGTGTCTTTGCCCCAAGTGCTGCCGCCAAGCGATTTGAGGACCTTATTGCGATTTTCGACTTTAGTGGCAAGAGAGGTTGTATGCGCTGAGAAGTAGAGCAAACTGTCAAAGGTAACTCCCAAGATTTTGGGGTTGCTAACAGTCGGAATTGGAGTGTAATCGACTTTTACCTTAAGCTGCAGTTTGACCTCTTTTGTCCAGGTGGCGAAGAAGCAAGAAACGCAGGCGAGATAGTCGTTTACCATGGCGCACAGGCCATCAAGGTCATTGCCCGACGTCATTATCGTACAGTCGTCGACGTAGGAGACTAGGGAGACTCTCTCTGGTGGCTGGGGGAGTTTCGAGATATAGAAGTTGAACATCAAGGGTGAACGGATACCATCTTGCGGAACACCTTGATAGATCTTCTTCTGTTTTGATGTTTGGTCTCGAAATATCACCGACGAGTGACGACCACTCACGTAGTTCGCGGTCCACTTCTTCAGCCCTAGCCGAAGTGTCGACTATAAAATATCATCTAGTTGCGTGGCGGGGCTGACTGTGTCGAAACCTTTTTGAAGTCCAACGCTACTAAGACAGTCCTCTCGCAGGGGCGGTTGAGCCCGCGGTTTATCTGAGTGTTAATGACGGTGAGTGCTGTGGTGGTGCTGTGCACTCTTCGGAAGCAATGCTGGTGTGAGGGTGGGGTCAGGTGTTTCGTGTAGAATGGGAGTAGAAGAGCTTCAAGAGTCTTCAATATTGGGGAAAGAAGAGTTATTGGACTATAAGATTCCCCTTGGTTGGCGGGTTTTCAAGGTTTCAGTAGTGGGACCACTCTCCCTGATTTTCACTTGTCGGAAATTATAAGGGTGGCCATTGAAAACCCTTGTGAGACAGAGTGTATTTTATTTTGCATAGCAATCCGTCATGCCAGACGCAGTCAAAGGATTGGGATATGTCAAGAAATACGACTGTGCATTACTTTGTTTGCTCAAAAGCTTTGTGAATATTATTTACGACAAACATCTTATGATTTACAGTGGGCTGTAAAACTATTAGGGACAGCAAATTTTTTGCTTACTTTCTTTCTTTCGATGCACTTGACTGCAGTTTAAGTGATTAAAGTGTTAATGAAATTTATTATTGCGTTTGGCATGTGTCTTATGCTCACATTTCAAGTGAGTGCTAGAAGGTCTGGGGCGTAATCTTTTTTTCTAAAAATTTTTAAATATTGTGCGACCCTCAGTATGTTGAAAGCGCGATGCAGTGTAAGACGAATTTAAAGAAATTCCTGGTGTTTCTACAATAAATCAGTAGTTAATAAAATAAAAAACCAAAATTCTACAAAAACTCTCCTCTATCGGCTAAGAGAAAAGGCAACCGCGGAAGAAAACGTAAGACGGCGCCACGTTCTGACAGAGCAATTCGAGACATATGTTTGGAAAATCGAAAAAAACGGTAGTTTATTAACCCAGCTAGTTCAAGAGTCCGTTTCCAAAAGAACTGTGCAGCGAAGATTGCGAGAGGAAGGCTTGATAGGGCATCGTCTAGTAAAGAAACCTCGCCTGACTGAAGCCATGAAGAGGACGCGACTAGCCTGGACTCGGGAGCATCGCCAAATGACTGTTGAGGATTGAAATACAATAAGGTCTGTTTGCCTATTAACAATTGATAAACATTAATTTCGATACTATTTTTAAATATTATTAAATTTTTTCGGTGTGTTTCTCAGATGAATCTACTTTTGAAATTCTAAGCGACAAAAGTAGCTTCGTCATAGGGCACCCAGGTGAGAAATACCATCCTGACTGCATCGTGGTTAACCCTCTCCACCATCCCATCAGAATAATGGTGTGGTCAATATCAGTGCCAAGGGTGTTGGACGCCTATACATTGTTCAGGGGACAATGAAACAAGACCAATATAAAAACGTGCTGCAGACTCAATGCTGAGGGAATGCTTGCAGAATGGTGAAGACTTCATGTTTATGCGCCGCGTCATAAAGCCAGAAGTGTTCCCAAGTTCTTGAAAGACCATAACATTCCAATCTTACCTTGGCCGGGCAATTATCCGGATATGAACCACATAGAAAATCTTTGGGAGCTCACCAAAGCTGAGATTCCCAAAGCAATGAGAACAACCAAGGTAAGACTAATAGAAATCTGATAGAGGTTTTGCATCACAACCCTAAAATAAAAGAAAGTGCCAAATAATGCATAGAAAGTTTGTCCTGGCACTTAAAAGCCCTTATTGAGGCTAAGGGAAATGTTACAAAATACTGACTCGTAAGAAGTAACATTTACCCCAACACATTGAAATTTTTTTTACTATTTTTAACGGTGTTTTTTAGTTTTTGTTATGTATATAATTTTCTAAGTTGTTGTTCCGTGTTTAATTTAATAATTTTAGCCAAATACTCAACAAATACATTTTTTTTGCGACTGACTCTAATAAGTAGTAAATACAATTACAATCCAAAATATGTTCGCATTTTATTCCATAACTTCCATTGAGTATGCGAAAAATTGTACTGCTCACTGGGTTAACTGCAACAGCAATGATGCCCAAGATAAGATTGCTTTGTTTTGTGTCATTTTCCTTTTCGCTCTTTATTTTGTTATTCTATTAAATCGTTTATTGGCCATCAAACATAACATTTTGCTGCTACGCCCTCGAGTAGCCTTAACACACACACACACACCATCACACCCGAAATTTACACCAATTTACTGCTTTTATAGTGTAGCCATCAGTGACTACATCAACTACATAAAAGCAGTAAGGCCTTGGTTTTCACGACATTCCCTTGTTCGGAGGAAAATAATTTCAGTTGAAAACCACTATTCGCAGTCAAAGCGTTCGCCATAAAATGAAATACGCCAATTGGTTCTTTTCAGCAAAATTATCAGTACTTTTTATTGAGACCACAAAGGCAAGGAATAGGAATTCAAGGCTTGAATATTTAAAAAATACGTTTGTTGAAGAATTTCTTTATTTTCATCGCGCTGATAAATATTTACATATGTACATACATATGCCTGTTCTTGTCGCGAAGCTCATTAGGATTATTTTAAGGGAAGAGACGCATTTCCGTTTAAGTGGTTAAGTCAATAAGCAAAATCTTCGTTTTAGGGGCACTGAAAATCCGCCTGTGATGCACCAAGAGCCATTTTACTGTGTTTTCATCTACTGCATCGCGGCGTTCACTCGGTAGCAGTGATCGCGCCGTATTTTTTTGAAGACGTCATCGGCAATACGGACACTACGCCAGGTCGATTTGTGGAGAGGCAAAAAAATCGCCCATTGCTCTGTGAAAATCATATTCTAGGGATCAAAATAATAAACTTTGCCGAAGGTACCATACCTCTAAAACGAATTCTGATGTCCCCCAATTTGAGTTTTATTGAATGAGTTTCATTGGAAGTTGGTCTCAAGAAGATGTTCGATGTACGTACGAGAGGTATAAGAAGTGACATAAAAGAAACTTTTGGCTCAAATTTACACCTCCAACTCCTCATTAAACCTTTACATAGTTGAACCACTATTGAAGTAGATGATAACAGGTGATACAAAATGAGTCGAAAACGACAGCAGAGAAAGATTGCAGTGAGCCGGCGTAAGCAATCGCCAAGCCCAGATTGAAGGCCAAGAGAATTTTACTGTGGATTTGCAGGGATTGGAAGGAAATTTATCACTATGAGCTACACACATCCCTTCAAACACCCAATTTGGACCTCTGCCATCAACAACTGACGAGTTTAAGGCACATGATCGACCAGAAGTGGTCAATGTTGGCGAATAGGAACAGAGAGTCAAGCAGCTTTGTTCTCGTTGAAGAGCGCGATATTTGACAATTGATTAAAAAAATACTCGTGACGATTGGTGTAAGGAAATGTGAAAGAAACTCCGCTGCGGTGGTTCAAAGCATGTCTATTATAGCGTGACAGGTGACGAATCCTTAATCTATGCGCAGGAAGCAGAACGGCAAACGACACAAGCGGTGTTCCAAGACGAACTTAATCCAAAAACAGTTGCTCGTGGAAGAATCGCCTCAAACCAAATGGTTTCCTGTTGTTTTTTTTTTTTTTGAAAATCTGGTCAAGTCGCAACTCTACCACTACAGAATCTTGGAACAGTCAATTCTGAAATAAAAACTGAGAAAAGATGAATCATCCGAAGACGAATCATCTGTTACAAAGACAATGCGAGCTCTCCCGTATCGACTCACAGAAGAGACTTTTTGAGCACTCAAAAAATCGAATTAATGGAGCATAGGCCTTACAGCTCTAATTTGATACTTAATTATTTCTTTTTGTTCGCGAACAACGAAAGCAAAATGCAAAGTCAACATTTTCCAACGCCTGAAGAAGCAGTTGAAGCCTTTGAGTAGCTCGGTTTGGAGGTATCCAAAGCTCATTTGAAAATCAGTTCAAGGGAATGCAGAAGTGTATTCACTTCCAAGACGAATATTTTGAAAAACAATTAAACCAATTTCAGCAATGTTTTAATGAATTTTCTTTATTGGACGCAAAGTGTTAAAAGCAACCCTCGTACCAGTTGGGAGGACCTGCGGAACTACAGGGTCTGGCACTCGAAGTGTGAACAACTTCAGACCGCTCGCGCAGCTGATGGACGGGCACCAACTATCTGTTAGTTGGCTAAATGATAGTCCAGAGTATTGTTTACATTGGAAAATCACAACCAGCGATTGGTCGTGAGCTTGAGCAGCTTAAAGAAAATAAAGTTTTTGTTTATCGCACCATTACTCGTTACAATTATACCAGTAGCATCGCGAAATGTCATGGAAATGGTCATCCAAAGACAGCAACGTCACGTGGTCGAAAAGTCAAGAAGCGACTTGTGCCAAATCCCCGACGAAGTGCCAGTCAAATGGCGAAAGAACTGAAAATACTTGACCGTAGCATCCACCGCATACTGAAAAATGATCTCAATGTCAAGCCTTACAAGATCCACAAGGCGACTAGTCTCACACCAAAGCAGAGACAAGTCAGAGGTGAGAGAGCAAAGGAGTTGCTTTGTGAATTTCCGAAAATTGTGTTTTCTGACGAGAGAATTTTTCAAAGTGAGCAACTCGTAAACTCCCAAAACGATAGGGTTTACCTGATTGACCGTTCACACGAAAATTTGAGTCATCAATTAGCCACCAGGAGGCAGCACGCGCCACACGTAACGGTTTGGGCCACCGTAGCCGCAGATGGGCGCTCTCCAATCGTTTTCATCGAGCCTGGCGTCAAGGTAAATGGGAAATATTATCGCGAGATATTAATTAGAGGTTGCAGTTGAAGCCATTAGCAAACAAACATCTCCACAAACAGACCATGCTTCAGCAGGACTCGGCACCGTCTCACAAAGCTCGAGAGAACCAAAAACCGCAAAAGAACAACGTCCACACAATGGCTCTTGTTGTTGTTGTTGTAGCAGCATAAACATTCCCCACATTTACATACGGGGAATGCTGTTCAAGGACTGTCAGCAGGATATAAATTAGTAGGGTAGTTTCGGTAACGTAGAACCGACTGTCGTGGAAACGTGGCTCTCAAATTCACCAGTCCCGAATCCGATGGATTATTCTCTTTGGGTCATTTTGGAGTGTAAGGTCCGAACTAAAAGATTCGCCAGTCTCGAGGCGCTGAAAAAAGCCATTGTCCGCGAGTGGGCAAAAATATTTGCAAGTCACATTCGAGCAGCTCGCGATTCGTTTCTGGACCGTCTCAAGGCCATAGTCAAGGCAAAAGGTGGTCAAAAGTAAATTGATTCTTAATTTTGTATTATTTTCACACATTTTTTACTTTTAATTGAATAAAACTAATTTTCCAAACTAAATGTATGGCCTTCTTAATTGGTTACACTTCGAGTGTAACTGCACGTTCATGCCGATCTTCTTCCCCAAACTTTTTATTCGTGTCTTTTCCATTAAATAAAGAGTATGCGACATCCAACTTCAAATGATTCTTATTGAGTGCTGTTTCTTGGCAAAACAACTCTAAGAGCAGCAGTAAAACTTGAGATTTCTCATATAATATCTCTCTTCCCTTTTCTCATGGGAAACAACATTATTCGGAAGTTCGACTCTTTCCCCTCGACTTTAATTGTGCGATACGGAGACGTATTAACACCCTGTGAAAGTTCCCATTAGCGACTTTTGAATAAGCGATTATCCACATCATAAAATTGCTACACACACACACACACACACACAAGTAAATCACAAAACAACATTAAAGTAATATAACTATTCCACACGTCTAAGCGTATCCACATAAAGATGTCTGTACTTACATGTGCGTGTATGTATGTATATAAACCGCTTGATGCTGCCACGGAGAACGCAAATTGCTGACAACGCTTCAAAAATTTTATTGGCCAACAAAGCGAAAAACAATCAAAAACAGAAGCTGGCACACAATGTCTTAGCTTAAAAATAACAAAATGAAATTAGACTTGAAGCAATGGTTGATGGTTACGAAATTTATGCAATTCATTTTATTTTCCATTTTCTATTAATTTAATTTCATTTTAAAGCTCACATTACCAACACCAGCGTAAATTCTCAGCATATGTTGGGAAATTTTCAATTAATATGCTAATAGGCTAATAAAATGAGATTCTGATGAGACTGACTACATTTCTTACTTATCAAATAAATTCTTGTAATACCATCAATAAAGTTTTGCTCTACTTCCTTGAAAATTTCTTTTGAATTAGATTGCTTTGGTATTTTTCTACACTTCACAAAATCCATTCAAGTATTTTTGACATTTAACGTAGCTTGAATTTCATTGGAGTGTAGAGGTGTCGTCAGACGTAGCGAGGAAAGTGCTTTGGGAAGGCTGCTCACACTGCTATGGACAACGCTTTTCCACATTACTTTTCCAACATGGCTACATGAAGACTGGCAAAAATGGTATACAGATGGGTCCATAATGCGCCAGATGGTAGGAGCAGGAATATTAGGACCTAGAACGCATAAGTCTTCAACAATGAGCACAGCTATTAGAACTTTCCATGCGGATCTTTTCGCCATAATGCAAAAAATAGTTCGAAAAAGTAAAAAGTAAAATACTTTCGGACAGTCAATCGGTTCTCATAACTTTAAATAGCTTCACATTTAAGTCAAAAGTCCTAATAGAGTATAACAATCCACTCAACAAACTGACCACTCATAATCAGGTATCACTGATTTGGGTGCCAGGACATGAGGAACCCGAAGAAAACGAGAAGGTAGACTTTTAAGCCCAAAAAAAGGGGCGGAAAGGCCTAAAATAGGAGACAAAAAATGGCTCCAAATAAGAGCCAAGGAATACTGGAACGTCACAAACGGCCTTAATCACCCCAAAAAGTTCCTCAACTTTAACACCAGCACATCCAAATCTACAAGATATAAAGTGCCTCAGATTACTCTGTAGATCACTTGCCATATTGCTTGCAATAAAGATTTTAATACATTTGGACTAGCTATGACTAGTTTTTATGCAGTTTCCGCAGTGCTGAACAGCAGTCCATGGAACATCTAATCACTAATTGCGAAGCAATAGTCCACAAGAGACGCGGAATCCTGGGCTCGTACCTACTAGAGGAGGAAGACTTACAAACGCTCCCACCTGAGCAGCTGGTTCGATACCTCACAACACTAAAAAAATAAAAAAATGCTCTTAGAGGCGCATAATAAATCAATCTGGTCACAGTGAATAAAGACCATACCTCAAACCCTAGAACAATTATCATAACCTTTCTCCTTTTTCTTAATTGGTGCGATTAATTCTTAAACGTTTTCGATCGAGTTTAACAAAGCGCGCCAGTCGTTTCTTTCTCGTGCTAACCGACACCAGTTGGACATGCCAAGTGAAGCCAAGTCCTTCTCCACCTGATCTTTTCAACACATAGGAGGCCTTCCTCTTCCTCTACTACCACCAGCTGGTACCGCATAGAATGCTTTCAGAGCCGAAGCGTATGTATCCATTCGGACGACATGACCCAGGCAGCGTAGCCGCTGGATCTTTTTCGCTGCACCATGTCTTTATCGTCGTAAAGCTCATACAGCCCATCGTTTCATCGCCTGCGATACTCGTCGTCGCCAACGTGCAAAGGTGCAAAAATCTTGAGAATAATCTTTCTCTCGGGCACTCCAAGTATCGCTTCATCGGATGTTATCATCGTCCACGCTTCTGCGCCATACGTTAGGACGGGCATGATGAGAGCCTTGTAGAGTGTTAGTTTTGTTCGTCGAGAGAGGACTTTACTACTAATTTGCCTACTTATCCCAAAATGGCATTTGTTGGCAAGAGAGATTCTACGTTGGATTTCAAGGCTGACATTGTTATCGGTGTTAATTCTGGTTCCTAAATAAACGAAGTCTCTTACAACCTCAAAATCATAACTGTCAACAGTGGCGTGGGTGCCGACGCGCGGGTACGCCGACTGTCTGTTTGAGGACAGGAGGTATTTTGTTCTGACCTCGTTCACCACCAGACCCATTCGCTTTATTTCTTTATCCAGTTTGGAAAAGGCAGAAGTAACAGCGCGGTTGTTAAGGCCGGTTGATGTCAATATAATCGACATTCGCTAACAATTGTAGGCTCCTATAAAAAACTGTGCCTGAGCAATTAAGTTCTACGGCTCGTACGATCCTTTCCTTTCCCCCTGTCTGAAACCTCGTTTGGTATCAAACGGCTCAGAGAAGTCCTTCCCAATTCTGATGGCGCTGCTGGTGTTGAGCAACGACATCTTGCCTAGCCGTATTAGTTTTGCGGGGATACCAAATTCAGACATCGCGGCATACAGGAAACTCCTTTTCGTACTGTCGACTGCATCTTTGAAATCGATGAAAAGTATGGTGTGCTTCGAAACTCCCTTCATGGGTCTTTTCCAAGGCTTCGCGTATTGTAAATATCTGGTCGATGGCAGACTTTCCCGGTCTGAAGCCACACTGATAAGGTCCAATCAGTTGGTTGATGGTGGGCTTCAGCCTTTCACACAATGCGCTCGCTAGAACCTTATAGGCGATATTTAGAAGACTAATCCCGCGGTAATTGGCACAGATTACAGAATCGCCCTTCTCATGGATTGGGCAGAGCACACTGATATCTCAATCTGTAGGCATGCTTTCATCCGTCCATATTTAGCATAGAAGCCGATGCATGCACCGTATGAGCTCCTCGTTGAATAGCTCAGTTGGCAGTCCGTCGGGCCGTTGGCGCCCGCGGTTTTGTTGTTCTTTAGCCGCGTTATCGCTATTCTCACCTCGTCATGATTGGGTAGTGCAACGACAGTTCCGTCGTCAAAGATTGGGGTATCGGGATCTCCACATTTTCTGTGACATGCGCAGCTATCACTATTTAGCAGGTTCGAGAAGTGTTCCCTCCATAATTTAAGTATGCTCTGGATATCAGTCACCAGATCGTTGTTTTTGTTCTAACAGGAAAGCGCCCCGGTTCTGAGTTTTTTGTAAGCCGCCGGGCGTTCTGGTATAATTTTAGGTAATTTTTTTTTATTGGCCAGCATCTCAAGCTCCTCGCGCTTACGTATTTCGGACTCTCGTTTCTTCCTTATGATAATATCCCTCTTCGTTTCTCGGCTCCCGGTAGCGATTTCACATGGCTCACGTAGCGGCCGTTCGCAGTGTGGAGATGCTGCCTATCATTACCTCGTCGTGCCAATTGTTATTTCGGACTCACGGAAATCCGGTTTTTTTTTTCGAGAATTACTGCTCCGTTGCTCGTACATGCCGGATTCTTGGGATGTACTCTCCGATAGCAGCAGTGAGGGTCGAGTGGCGAATCTTTTGGCTGTTTGTTGTGATCGCAGCTTTTCGATGTCGAACATTCTTTGCGAAGTTAGGTGAACGTTTTTTGCTGGCCTGAGAGTATTTTAAATTTGCATTTTGACATTAACAAGAGAATGATCTAATATTGGATCATCGGATCTTACGTGCATCTAAAGCACTAGCAACGTGACTTCCATCAATCGCAACATGGTCCATTTCCGATCCAATTTCGCGACTGTGAGACCAAAAAGTCCTTCCTTGCCCACCCTGGTGTTGAAGTCGCCAAGCACGACTTTAATGTCATGGCGGGCGCAGTGCTCATAGGAAAGTTCCAGGCGCTCATAGAAGGAATTTTTAGCTGCATCGTGCTACTCTTCCATTGGGCCGTGGGCGCAACTGAGTGAGGTTGTTAAAGAACTCCCTTTGATGCGGATTATTGCGAGACTTTCGTACACCGGAGTGACCGACGTACTTGTCGACGAAGTCTCTCTCCCACAACAAATCCGACACCGAATTTACGCTCCTTTACATGGCAGCTGTAGTAGACGTCGTAAGGTCCTAAGTTGTTGCTGTCTTGCCCCGTCTATCGCATTTCTTGAATCGCAGTGATGTCAGCCTTTAATCTCACGAGGGCATCAATCAGCCGGGCAGAGGCACCTTCCCTATTAAGGGACCGGACGTTCTAGGTGCATGCCTCCACATCGTAATTTTCAATTCGTTGGTAGTGATCGTTCGTCAGTGTAGTCAACCCTCATCCGAGGGCTTGTTTGCATTTTCATTGCACAACCAGATACACTGGGAGGCATCACCTTCTCACATTAGCTCACTCTCGAACGAATGTTCGGAAGCTACCCAGAGGCTACTTGGGCGAAACCCAGAAGTTGTGAGCTGCTTGGACCATATGGAGAAGAGTCGTCCTGGCTACTACCAAGTGAATGGCGATCAGGTACTTTCCGCATATGCGTGAACTTCTACATATGGAACCATCTTTCACAGCCTCACCGCAACTTAACGCAGCCCCATCAAATGTAATCCAGAGGCGTTATACCGCACGAACGGTGGGGCCAGTGAACAGGACTGTTTCGGGATTAAAAATTGTCACCAAAATGATTTTGCAATAAATCGATTATTAAGCGCGACGCATGGCAGGTGCACCTTGAACTTCGTGAAGTGATTTATTTAATTTTTTTTCAAACTAAATTGCACAATTTGGAAACGTTGCTCTGGCAATTCGATTCACGATGACTTCCGAAGCCTTATTGAACACTCCAAGCTGCACGTACCACAATCAGACAATGAAACCCCTCAGGTTTGGGCTATAGGCTCAATCTCACGTATGGACACTTAAACATCCTTAGACACTTTGAGTTCATCCCTACGCCGACCGATCAGTGTGTACCTTCGCTTAGTCCAAGTGGAACTTTCTCCATCCATATTCCATCAAGGGATGAGTAGACCGGGGTCAACACCTGGGGACAGGGCCTGGTTAACCTGTGCACGGATGGCTCGAAATTGGACGGTAGGGTTGGAGGAGGAGTGTTCCGTAAAGAGCAGTGTGTTCCAAGCAGATGTGGCCGCAATCAAAGAAGGAGCTGTGAAGAAAGTGAATATTTACTCTGGGGCCAAGGGGCAATTAGGATCCTAGGCTCTATTATGGTGCCTCAAAACTGGTCAGGGATTGCCTGGTCTCACTTTCGGCATTGTGGAAACTGTGAAGCGACGATCTGACCAGGCAAGGCACCTATGAAGTAGTGTGCCCGCGAAATGCGGGGCATGCATACCATGAGACTCGAAATTACTTCGAGTCCTTTTTGCGTCAGCTGTATGGAGGATGAGTTGGAATCATCTAAGCACCTGCTCCTTAGCTGTCCCGCTCTCGCAGGACTAAGATTAAGGCATCGTGGTTCTCACATCGTTTCTGCGCCTGCTGACATAACAAGTCTTGATCTTAATATAAAAATCTGATTAACTTCATCAGCAGTATTAGCGCAAATTAGTCAGCGTTCATATTCCACAAATACTCAGCTAATGGTGTGAAGTAGCCGGGGCTATGAGTCGATTTGTTTACGAAAAAACTAAGAATGTGTTAGTGATGTATGTACGAAAAAATCAACACAATGCCAGTTCCTTGCCGTTTGAGCAACGATTGATTGACGAGTGAGTGATTACGTGTGGAATGATCGTGCAGAATTCGATTGCCGAATCCCCGATTACGTGGCAGCCGAAGTTCCCCTCACAATTTTCTTGTTTACCATAGTTAAAGAGCAAACCTTGTAAAACTATCATCCTTGCTTTAATACTGCACTTGTATGTTAATCCACATATTGGCATCACTCTCACACATGCTAAACTCTTCATTCTCTTCATACATTCTTTGAGAACATATGCTCATATATACACACACACATCCATTCATGCCATGCACTTCGGGCAATTTTTGCTCAGCGCGAACTTCCGCTGCACGCGTAGCGACAAAAAAGGCAGCGAAGTAACAAAAAAATATATTAAAAAAATTGTCCAAAAGGAAGCCTTGTCATAGAGTGGGTAAATGCTTTCGACAGCAAACGCATATTTTGCCATTTTTCAGCTCGTTTTCGTATATTTACACGCTGTCATTTAAAAACAAAAATGCCAAGAAATATTGTCACTCTTTCACTTTGCGATGCGTAAGCGACTACGGTGTTTACTCAACCAACACTCATACATACACATGTTTTTATGTGTAGTTATGTACAAATACATGATATACTCGTATATGTTTGCGTAATTCTCGATGCGCAATGCACGAAAAAACAGGGGAAGTTCTTAAAATTCATGTTGACATCCGCACCTACAGATGCATACTCACGAACGATTGGGCCCGTCGGCTTCGCTGGGACTAAGGTAATCATATTTGAACAAAAGCCGGTAAGATAATTTGACATAATAAAATATAAAAAAAAAACAAATACAAAAAAAAAACACCAAACCAAACAAGACAAAATATCAAAAAATGCGTCGTTTCTGTTTGTTAAACGGACAGAATAAATATTGACATTTTTTGTAACAAAAGGGATACAATAATGGACAGCTGTGTGCTTCTTCGGGTCAGAGGACCCTAGTAGGCTCTCACTGTTCGCTAATTCCGTTAGCAGCAGAACTATAATAAAATGAAAAATGTTCAGGAGAACGGAGTAAAAGTTATTGCGAACTCATACAGCAACAAAATTTTAAACAAAGAGAGGGAATTTTCATAAAAATGTTTGCACAAAGGAAAAAATTTATTTGTTCTTTTACAATTTTTATTGTTTATAATAGTAAATAACAGTAAAAAAAACAAGTTAAAATAATAAAAAGAGACTTGTAGGAGTTTAAAGGTGAGAATGCGATTTTGGAATATGAATATTTTCATATTTATTTTCTTCATCCGCATCTTAAATTGGGCAAGCATTTTGCTCCGCATTCCTACAGTGGAAAGCGAAACTACTCAGTAAACCTCCTGCTTCATGAATTCATATTTGATGGCAGAAGTCATGAAATAGTTCCTAAGCCTGAGTTTAACTCGGGAAGTGGAGTTGACAACTTAAACCCAGTGGCACTTCTTCCTAGTATTGGCAAGGTTTTCGAGGTAGCACTTTCTACACCGACGGATCCAAAACCAGTGATGGTAGCTGATCTGGATGGTACTTAGACGAATGCACTAAGTACTCCTATGCCACAGGACAGATGGCCACGGTATTCTTTACTATGCCGTCTATGCCATCTTGAACGTGGCATACTGGCCAATTGAGAAAAAGTGGCGTGGCAACAGCATTGGAATTTGTAGTGACAATCAAGCTGCGCTGAAAGCCCTTGCTAATCCCACGCTGCTCCTCGAAGTGAGTCGGTGAATATAAGACAAAACTGAACAGTGTTGCAAAATACAACAATGTTAGTCTTATCATTCTTGGGTGCCTGGAACGAGTTAGCTGATAAATTGGCTAATGAAGGCGCAGCAAGTATGCCACTAGGCCCTGAACTCTTTCTCGGTGTCAATTCCGCATCGATTCAACTATGAATTGACGACTTCATGAGGTCTACCCATAGGGATAGATGGTCTGAGTTGAACTCGCGTAGGGCAGCCAAGTGCTTTGTGAAAGAACCAAACAGGAAAATAGCGACCTTTCTCCTAAAACTCGGCAGAAAAACCTGAGAGTACTGGTGGGTGTAATCACAGGGCACAACGGCTGTGGTCAGCATATGGCTGCCATGAGGATCGTCGACAGCCCGATATGCCTATCCTGTCTTGAGGATGACGACATTTCTGCATTTTCTCTGTAGCTGTCCGGTGTTTTCCAGAGTCAGACTTAGGATATGGGGTTGCGGATCCCTTAAGATTCATCAATGAGTCAAAGAGATTTGTGGAAGAGTCACCTCATACTAATTTGTCCGTCTTACCACCCAGATGTTATCTTTCCTATCTTTAATCCTATCCTCCTATTTCTATTCATTCTACCGAAATCTATCCTGGTGTTTGTACTACTACTGTTTGGTCTCCTGACTGAGTGCTTGGACTTGTCCAACCCCCCAGAAATCTTATATAATCTAACCTAATCCACACACATAATTCCTTTCGCATCACAAAAAAACTGATGCTAACATCTTCCTGGCCGATTTCTGAACACGAACTCGTTTGGGAGCTGAAGAACCAGGTTCACACCCCTCCTTAGCCTTTTGGTTGGATTTAGGATTAAGGTGATGCACAAAATCCACTTTATCCATTCGAAAACGCTCTAAATGTTGCTGAGAAAGTCGCACTCGAATGTGTTTTTGCTCCATTGTTAGTGAATGCGGCACCCCTTGCGGTACACAGCTTTCTGAAACCCAATACTTCAGTGAAAATATTGTTTAGACTGCCCAGTGAGTTGCCTAGGGCTTCTACTAATTCTCTTTCAGTTACTGGACAATTTGTCTATACGAGTTTCTGTACGATTCCTACGATTTCCGGTAGTGTTGCTCTTTTTGGACGTCCTTGACGTGGATCGTCTTGAAGGCTTGTACGACTACGTTTAAATTCAGCAACCCATCTATCTACTGTACTAATGGATGGCCAATCGTAGCCGAATGAGTTGGTGTGTGACTACCATTCGGAATTCACTGAGAGAACGTAGGCTCGAATCTCGGTGAAACACCAAAATCAAGAAAAGCATTTGCTTTCAACCAGCTAATGGCAAGCCTCCGAGTATATTTCTGCCATGAAAAACTCCTCATAAAAATATCTGCCGTTCAGAGTCGGCTTGAAACTGTAGGTCTGTCCATTTGTGGAACAACATTAAGACACTCGCTACAAATAAAAGGACGAGCTGGGCCAAATACTCAAAAAGGGTGTGCGTCCCAATTGTATACACATATATATATATAATGGATGGCCAAAAGGCCTTATCTTTTTCAACATTAGTTCACAAATTTCCGTTGCTTTTGCATATGGGACTGGACATTTTTTGTCTATTATGGACTAGTTCATTAACTGGTATAGTGCTGATGTAGGCAGGGCATTGCCATATTAAAAATACCAGTTTCCGGCACTCTTAAAAGGTAGAAGACACACTACTTCAGCACTTACTTCAAAGCAAACTAATAGCAAAGGAGTTCAGATCTACTCAGTTTAATTGCAGGGATAGTTTTCGACATCCGCTTGTGAAAAATCAGAATGCAGTATATTTGTGTTAGTTGGAGCAAACCCAAGTCGTTTGTGGCACGTGCGCTTTTCTGTTCCGGCTTTTAAATCGAAAAGTTTATTTGTTTACACTCAATAGTTTTTGCAGTTCATTTGAAATATTTATTAAACAATTTAAGGGCACAAACGACCATGAGAACAAAGTGAAAGCCTTGAAGAAACAAAAAAAACAATTCGAAAGGTCAAATGTATTTGTCCATGACAGCCTAACAGGCAGCTACTGTTTCTTTGATTATTTTACTTTATTATATCTGTATTTTTTGTTGTTGTTAAGTTGTTTTTACAAAGAATGCAGCAGATGTGGCTTCTCTCGGCTTTTAGGCAACTAAAATAAGATTTGCAAATAGTTTATTGAATGGTTGGCTTATTTCCACCACTTTCTCTACAAGTACGTGTGCATGTGTGTGTGTGTCTGTATGCGGTCATACCAAATTAAACGTTTGTGCGATGGTCTTCGACGTGTGACGCATTTTTTCCATACAAATTACATGAACTTTTCTTGTGGTATGGAAGAAAAAGCACCTAGCACCGTCAACAAAGTTCCAGATCAGTTGAAGAAACGGCCCTCAGTCATAAGTTCATTGTTTAGTTAGTTAATTTTTTTAAATCTTTTTGGACTTGTAAAAAAAGTTATATCTTAGAATTCTGCCAAAGGCATTTTATATACTGCAATATTAATTTTCACCAGCTGCTCTACTCAATACCTGATGGCAATTTAATTCTCTTCATTGCAATGAATTCTTTCAATGTGCTCGCATTTAATTTTTATCTTTTTCAACTTGCTCGACTTGCCACAACTTGAATTATTTGCTGTTTTTCAGTGATACAACACTCGTAGCGCCACTTGACTACTAAACTTCAAATCAAATGGCTGGCGAAAGGTTCATTTTCAACAACTCTTGCCATGACATATTTACACTCGAAATGACACTTGACAGTCAAAGTGGCGCAAATGGTCGGTCATTAGAAAGGTCGTCGAAAAATGAGGTGAATGTATGGCAGTCATATGAAATTTATTGCTAAGAATAGGCAATACTACTTTTTTTCTGTTATTAAAATTTTGAAATTAATGGATGGAGACCAAAAATTGTTCGCTATATTTTTTTCGGAATTTACATTCATTTGCATATTTCGTGTAAATTTCAAATAATTTTTACTGCGTGACAAACTTGATCAAAACAGCAAGAAAAAAGTGATCCAATAAATTGTGAGTGGTGTGTTTCCTAAGTTATTCTTGTAAGAGAGGTAGAGAAAGAGATAAAGAAAGAAAGAGAGAGAGAGGGAGAAAGAGAGAGAGAGAGGGAAGTTTATTTACAGCCAAGGCAAATTAAATAGAGTAGAATGGGGTAAGATAGATGGGGGCACAATAGGTAGGTGGGGTTTTCGTCGCACTGTTTTTGCAGAGGTCACTCGTCTTATGTGAATTGAATACGTGTTGGGGAATAACGTTCGCGACTGTCATTTCGGCCGTCACTATTGATTAGTTATCCTAGGTCTGGCGTCGTTTAGTTTTTTGTGAGCTTTTCTCCGACACAGCATTTTTTTATTCTACGGTGCAGTGCATTTAATGTATGTAAATATTTGTCAGGTGAGTTTTATTTTACGTAGAAAATAATGCTGAACACGAATAATGTGTTAGTTTTTTGATATTTTTGTTTTTAAAAAAACTATCGACACTAACATAAAACATGTGCTTGGGGGCATTATAGGTCACTACTTTTAATTGAATAAAATAAATTTTAATTGTTTTTGCAGCAAAATGGTGCGTACTTATGTGCGAAAAACGCCGAAACGAAGTGAAGAGGACGTAAAAAACGCAATCGTGGCAGTCCGAGATGGCGCTAGTGTTCGATCAGCCTCTAAACAATTTAAAATTCCGTTCGAAACATTACGTGCTCGCTGAAGCACTTCAAAAATTATGCGATTCGATTCAGTACTGAAAAAACTTTGCTCATCATGGATGACCACGAATCTCACATGACAATTGCTGGATTAGACTTTTGTAAGAATAATAATATTGAAGTATTAACTCCACCTCCGCACACCAGCCATCGTTTGCAGCCTCGCATGAATATCATCGCTGGATTCAGATCAACTGGCATTTGGCCATTTATTCGCGACATTTTTTCGGAAGATGATTTCACGCCATCCATCGATCAAGAGCCAGATCGATCGAATCTCGACCTATTAATTCCAATTGAGGACATTCGACCGTTTCCTAAAGCTCCAGGGAAGGCCGGAAGCGACCTAAAGCTGCAGTTCTCACAGATGCAGTGATGCTAGAGTCATTATGCGCTGAGCAAGCAGCTGCAAAGCAAACAAACAATTTGCCGCCGAAAGAAAAAAAGAAAGAGAGGCTGCAAAGAGGCAGAAGCTCATACAAAAACGCCACAAATTGACCAAAGAAGAGAAGAAAAATGAATTAAAGAAAAACTCCTAACTTTTATAACATGTGCAGTGTTCATACTCTATAAATAAAAGTTAAAACGTTAATTTCCAAGCCATGTACATTGTTCTTTTCCCCTCACATATAGTGACCTATCGTGCCCCCCGATTTTGAAAATATCGAAAAAAAGTACCTTTGTCTTATTGAATGCAGCTTCCAAAATATTTAGCCAAACATAAGTCAGTATAACCAAAATGTTAGCAGATAAATAACCTTTCAAAATCTTGCTTATTTTTCAAAATCAATGCAAAAACACCGTAGCAAGAGCTCTCAGAAAAAAATGACCTATCTTACCCCATTCTACTCTACTTAAGGTGGCGTCTTCCAAAAACTGTTACTTTATTTTACGCAATTTTGACACGACTGACGTCAGGTTTCTTTCCAAAACAAAGAAAATGAGGAGAAATTGCATGTTTGTAAAAATTCCGTCAACGGCTTGGTAAATTGTCGAAATGGAGGAATATAAATATGTGGAAATTTTAAAATATGCCTACTCTTCCTCTTCGCAATCAAGTGATTCCCCTTCCTTTTTTTGTTTATTCATGGAGCCTGACGACACAGCGAATCCGGAAGACGCAATCTCTTATTCCATTACTCTTGTAAATTAAAGTTATAAGGACTTTTCGCCATCAATTCGTACAGTAGATAGATGGGTTGCTGAACTTCACCGTGGTCGTACAAGCCTTCAAGGCGATCCACGTCAAAGACGGTCAAAAACAGCAATACACTGGAAATCGTAGTGTCTGAAAGCGAGATTCGTCCAGTGACAGAAAGAGATTTAGAAGCCCTAGGCATCTCATTGGGCAGTGTAAGCAATATTTTGTCTGAAATATTAGGTTTCAGAAAAGTGTTTGTCGCAAAGGGTGCCACATTCGCTACCAATGGAGCAAAAACACATTCGAGTGCGACTTTCTCAGCAACATTTAGAGCGTTTTCGAAAGGATAAAGTGGATTCTGTACATCGATTCATTACTATGAATGAGGCTTGGGTCTATCACCATAATCCTAAATCAAACCAAGAGGCTAAGGAGGGGTGTGAACCTGGTTCTGCGGCTCCGAAACGAGTTCGTGTCCATAAATCGGCCAAGAAGGTGTTAACATCAGTTTTTTTTGGATGCGAAAGGAATTCTGTGTGGGGATCACTTGCAAACTGGAAAAACAATAAATCCTGAATATTATTGTAACCTTTTTCGGCCAGCTGAAGTAAAAAATTCGTGAAAAAATACGCAGTTTGCAAAAGAAAAAATTCTTTTGCATCAGGTGCGTTTTGACAATGACTAAAATCCATGAATTAAAATTCGAATTGTTGGAGCATCCATCGTATTCATCAAATTTGACCCCTAGTGACCGTCATCTACATATTTCCAGACCTAAAAAAATTCGAGCATGGCAATCGTTTTTCTTCAAATGATGAGGTCACAACAGCTGGGGAAGCATATTTTGCAGCCCTTCCAGATTCTCACTCACGATACTGAATGCTATTTTTCTTGTCGAACCGCAAAACTTATTGAACAACCTCCTTGAAGCTTTTAACGACTTGCTGCCCAGCTTTCGAGAGACTAAGATTTATGCATCTTGGTCCTCACTTCTTTACTTGCTGATATAGCAGACCTAGATATTAAAAAACTGGTAAACTTCATCAGCAGCATAACTTATTTTTAGTTTTGTCGGTAAAAAGTATTATATTACAGAATTTTACGCCTTTGCTTCTATCAGTGACGTCCTCTTCTCATTTTCGTGTCCAATAAGGATTTTAAACGAAACAATTAGATTTGCAATTATAATACACATTTCGAGTAAAACATGGGAAGAAGAAACATTAAAAAAGTTAACGGCACTTATTGTCCGATATTAGAGAGAAGTGATGTACAGCATCGACATAAAAACATGTACGATTATTTGTTAATACTCTTAAAAATTAAAATTCGTATAGAGGAAACTATGTATGTATAAGTGCTTTTGCTTTGTCCATAGCTGCGTGTACAAACACAGCTATAAAAGTTCACTAATAAAATTACAATAAGTGTAGCGCATGCAAGCCGAACTTCCGCTGCTTTTGATCGCTGGCCACTGTAATTTTTATGAGAAGCCTTTTGTTCCAGAAATACAATTGAAAGCCCTTTTAAGAATTGAATATTTCATGCCCAACCAACCTTCAGATTACCAGCCCATTTACCATGCACAAGTACAACTGGCCGTCATAGTTGTTGGTATGTACTGGAAACCGTAAAATAAACAAAATGTATAAAAAGAACTGTGAGCTTTTTTCATTTATTTTTTTATTTTTTTTTTTTGAAGTAAAAATCAAGCAACAACTTTTTGTAATCAATCAAATGTTGATATAAAAGGAAAAGCAAAAAAAAAATGAGAAAAATATCTTGAAGCGGAAAAACTGTCGGCACTCATTAAGCAACATGCAATCATTTTGAAGTTCTTTTGAAATTTTGCATTCATTGAGTTTCTCGCGTCATAAATTTCGCAAACAACGAAAGAAAGTAACAAAAAAGGACCAAGTAATCAACATTTCAGAGCTTTTACATTTCACCTCTCTTTAAGCACTCTGCCCTGCCAGCAAAAAAAAAAAGAAATAAAAAAAGCAAAACCAAAAAGCAAAAATAAAAAGCAAGAAACAAATTCTTTACTGTAAACAATTCATTTCACTACTTAGCCATCGAAGGCCACACATGCATGCATACATGGGTATGTTGCTCTTACTTTACTCATGTATGTGTGTATGTACATATATCTCTTCCTAGTCCAAAATATAATGTAAACTCTCAACACCGTTTCTCTCCTGCTCTCTTCACTGCACATCCACTATACTGGCTCAATCGCATAAAATATTTACATCATCGAAAAGCATTCCTTTTACATTTTTTTGATGCGCTGCGCTGCGCATATTTAGTTGGGACGCTTACATCGCCACCCTTTAATTTACGTTAGGCTATCGATTTGCACATTACTCGAATTACATTAAAATTGGATTTTCCTCATGTGAGCAAATTCATCTCGTGGCCGAGCATTGACTAATGGCTCTGATTTCTAAACAAACATTGTCCGATAGTCAATTTCAGTTAATGGTCAGCAAAGTTTGATTCAGTTAAGGAATTCGTGTTTTGCATGTGGCAGGAATTTCAGAGGGGTGAGGCTTGTTTGTAAAAGTGAACTAGGATTGCGAGCCAAATGATGTGGAACAGTTTGCAAAATTACTTGAACAAATATGAATTTAGATACCCTAAAGCTTTTATCATTAATTGCCGCCGGCAATGAAAAAGACGGCCGATGTTAGGCCCCCACTTTTTTTTTTTGTGACGCGAAATCACACAAAAATATGCGACAGGGTGTTCTCTTTCTTGATTGGCGGGATAACGCGTCAGACGTTTCTTCTCGTGCTAACCGGCACCAGTGCCGGACACACCAACTGAAGCTAAGTCCTTCTCCACCCGATCTTTCCCACACAGAGAAGGTCTTACTTTTCCTCTGCTACCACCAGCTGGTACCGCATTGAATACTTTTAGAGCCGGAGCGGTCGCATGACCCAGCCAACGTAGCCGCCGGATGTCTATGTCAGCGTGAAGCTCATACAGCTCATCGTTGCATCGCTTGCGATACTCGCCATCACCAACGTGCAACGTCTCATCGGATATTGTCATCGTCCAAGCGCAGAACGCCATACGGGCATGATGATAGGCTTATAGACTGTTAATTTTGTTCATCGAAAGAGGACTGGTGCAGGGTGTTAAAGAACTGGGGGACCGGCGATAGAAGAATACTAATAGGATAACTTGAGCTCGTTTACTATTTAATTTATTACATAGAGTCTTATATCCCATGACGGCCTATGCTCCAATACGAGCTAAAGGAAAAAAAAGAGTACAATAAATATATGTGACCGGACTTACTCATACAACCAATATGGAGCGGCTAACCAGGCTGAAGAGAATTCGAAAAGTGTGGCCAACATTTGACTATTTATCAGCTCTCAATGATTTTAAGGGAATCAGCTGCTTTGCTGCATTTGGGATGTGCGGGTTTGTTTCAGACAAAAAATAAAATTGTGTTGGTGAAATAATATAAAAAAGTAGAGTAGAATGGGGTAAGATAGGTCATTTTTTTCTGAGAGCTCTTGCTACGGTGTTTTTGCATTGATTTTGAAAAATAAGCAAGATTTTGAAAGGTTATTTATTTGCTAACATTTTGGTTATACTGACTTATGTTTGGCTAAATATTTTGGAAGCTGCATTCAATAAGACAAAGGTACTTTTTTTCGATATTTTTAAAATCGGGGGGCACGATAGGTCACTATATGTGAGGGGAAAATAACAATGTACATGGCTTGGAAAGTAACGTTTTAACTTTTATTTATAGAGTATGAACACTGCACATGTTATAAAAGTTAGGAATTTTTCTTTAATTCATCACGCGAGCACGTAATGTTTCGAACGGAATTTTAAATTGTTTAGAGGCTGATCGAACACTAGCGCCATCTCGGACTTCCGCGATTGCGTTTTTTACGTCCTCTTCACTTCGTTTCGACGTTTTCGCACATAAGTACGCACCATGTTGCTGCAAAAACATTTAAAATTTATTTTTTTCAATTAAAAGTAGTGACCTATAATGCCCCCAGACGGGTGACCTATAGTGCCCCCAAGCACATGTTTTATGTTAGTGTCGATATGTTTTTTAAAAACAAAAATATCAAAAAACTAACACATTATTCGTGTTCAGCATTATTTTCTACGTAAAATAAAACTCACCTGACAAATATTTACATACATTAAATGCACTGCACCGTAGAATAAAAAAAATGCTATGTCGGAGAAAAGCTCACAAAAAACTAAACGACGCCAGAACTAGGACAACTAATCAATGGTGACGGCCGAAATGACAGTCGCGAACGTTGTTCCCCACCACGTATTCAATTCACATAAGACGAGTGACCTCTGCAAAAACAGTGCGACGAAAACCCCACCTACCTATTGTGCCCCCATACCTATCTTACCCCATTCTACTCTATATACGTAGCTTTTGTCATGCTACTTCGTTGCCATCTGAACGACGGCGGATTGGACGTGTATTAGAACACTTCTGAAATGTACAGGCACAAGTCTGTTGCCGAGTGTTCCTGGTGACGGGCAGCTGAAGTTTTTTTTTATATCCTTGTTCACTCTGCTCGGAAGCATAGAGCCTCGACAAAAATCTTCCATCGTACTCGGTTCTGCGCTGTTGGTTTTGCGCCGTCCCATGTGATGTCGGCATCAGCTAGCTGGGGAAGCATCGACCTTCCCCAAGTACTCTTTGGCCAACCGCGAACTCTACTCCCTTGCGGGTTCCAGTCTAGTGCCATTCTTGTGCTGCTATCTGGTGGTTTTCTAAGCGTGTGACCTATCTTATCTATGATCCTTGGCGACTAACTATCGTTTTCAAGTTCTTTTGATCTTGTGATTCGGGAACGAAGCCACTCTTATGGGTAGAGCCTAGTGCTATTAGGTTAGTTGCGGTATGCACGCAGTTTATGCTTTTTATGTACCCTTTCATAAACCTTTGGAAAAGTGCAAAAGTGCAGCTTGTTTTCTTCCAATAAGAAGAGTTGTCTTTCAGATTTGACCACGAGATATTTACAAAAAAAAAAGATATCTTTCGACTCAAAATTACGCTGGAAATTACTTTTATTGCAGGTGCATTTGATCATTGAAAGTTTCTTAAGTAGAACTTAATAAAGAAAGCAATGTCTTTTTGATTTTAAAAATATTCTTCTTGGAAGTCAATATGCTTCCGCATTCGCTTCAAGAAATTTTCAAAGCCCTTTTTCCAAAAGTGGATACCTCCAAAACGAGTTGCTTAAAGAATTCTACAGCTTCTTCTGGCGTTGGAAAACGCGAACGAAAGGATCTGCGAACAACTTACCTTGGAACACCCATACTGTCCATTGCTGTTTTGAATCTGCGGCTGAATTTCTTTAACATTTTCTTACCCAATCAACTCGAGTCCTTATTTGTGCAATTGTCAAATTATGTGGAATCCAACGAGAACAAATCTTCTTGACGACCAAATATTTATGCTGGTGAATGCATCCTCTTTTTTTTTGGAGGGTTCAAAATGCCTTCGCACTTACAGCGACCGTCGTCTACTGTTTTGACCTGGGTAAACTCCCTTCCAGAAACTACTTTCTGCATTACTTCGAGAAGGCCCAGAACGGCGTCCGTGGAAATGAAGTGGACCAGTTCTAATCACCCACTCTGTGTCCACCATATTTGTGTGATTGATTGATGCACAAATGGCGCAGATCAGATTGTTCATCTGCAACGGATGTTTAAGTAGCATCTCACGTGTTTGATGCTCGTCTCGAAAACGGTCACATTAGAAAATAACATGCTCTGCATCTACGATCCTGTTGGAGTAGTGTGCGCAGTAGGAGTTGTCTGCCAGTTTACAATGGTGGAGATACGACTGAAAGCATCCGTCTCTGCTGATGAACTGTGTTAGATAAAAATCAACAACGTCGCCGTATTTCCTGGTCACCCATTGTCCATTTTTCGGTATAAGCCTGGGTCCAATGCCCCAGTGACTGATAGATCCTATCTATACTGCCATTCTTCAATGGATTGCAAAAAGAAGCCTCCTGTCAAAGGTGGTCAATTCTGTTGTTCTCTATGCTGCTCCCATTTGGGCGGGAGCTAAACCATCTAACGTACGACACGTAGCACATGTGTTACGATGGAATGCACTAAGAGTCGCTTGCGCATTCAGGGCCCTCTCTGACGACGAGATTTGCGTTATCGCGAGAAAACTCCCTATGATTATACATGCGCGAGCAATGAATCATGCCTATGACAGGCAGGAAGCAAACCCATCAAAAGAGAAAAAAGCTAATGAATGTATGTTGGTTTTACTAATGTCCTAGGAGGCCCCCATCTCGCGATATATAACATGACGATCTTGTGTTATCAATTGACACACAGCATCGATTGTTTCTGGCACAAAGGACGGCCATCGCAAAATTCTTCCTGCACGGAACGATGGCCACGATAGAACTTGCGTTGAACCAGCGTTTCACAGTGCCAAAGTTGGTCAATATACTACTGCCTCGATAATCCACGCCGAAAATCGTAGTAAATCATCGCAAGAAAATTTTCATGAGCTCAATCTATCTTTTAGGCGATATGAATCTTTCAAATTACTGAAAGTAGAGCAAATAAAGTTCGTATATGAAAATGTTTTATGTTAAAAATAGCAAACTTTTCGATAAAAATATCACATAACAGCTCATTATTCGTAGTGTTACATATAGGCAAAATATAAAAAGCAACCCTTGTATGAGTCTGTGGTTTTGACTGTCATTGTTCTCACCGGTCGACGAACAAAAAGGGAAAATATTTTAAATGATAAATATTATAAAAATAATTATGCCCGTAGAAGAAGCACAAACACATGAAAACATATATAAATCGCATGCCATTGCAGCCAGCATTTCGCAAGTTCAAA